>NW_026858223.1:0-67346 GCF_026571515.1 Ruditapes philippinarum
GGGAAAGGGGTCGTCAAGGAGAGACCGAAGCGAGGCATCAAGTATGTACTTGCCCTGGTCTGAAAAAGATAAGAACTACTAGAAAAACTGTCAGTGATGCATAAAAATCAAAAGAAAAGTTCTGGTCATGTCTCTTGCAAAAACATTCTTTTCAGTTAAAACAAACTGTAAAATTAGCTAACCCAAAATTGTACCAGTGGTGAAACACCTAAGAAGTCAAGAAGATTTCTTAAAATGCCCACTATTTCATGATGAAAATGCTATTTAAATGTCAAACACAGACTGTCATGAGCTTTCTAGGAAAGGACAGTTCAACTAAAATCATGAAAAATGCTCGTGTACAGAGCAAACAAACGCTGAGAACTATTTGAATCTATTATTTATGCGACTATCGTTTTCGCGGAGGATTACTTTTTGTGTATTGTAAATTTTAACACTTCACTAGTATATTCTTAGCTTAATAGATAATGGTAAACAAAAAAACTACTTATACCTACAATGTTGCAGATTTTTGCTGTTTGTGCAAATGGTGGTGAACTAATAAGGGAGGTAAATTATGTATTTAATTGCATATACTTCGTGTTGCCAGAGTTAACATAGAGGGGCAGTCTGGGTGATATAACACGCATGTATTTATCCTGATTTTTATTCATGTTAGACTGGCCAAGTTATGTAGACAAAGAAGAACTATTGCAAAGAGAAACTATTTGAAAAAACGTTTTGATTCTTTTGGTAGATTGAAAATTGTATCTCCCGACTTGAATACATAATAAAACCAGACACGCACTGCGCTTGTCTTGCTCACAACGAGGTTATGGTGAGCACGCACTGCGCTTGTCTTGCTCACAACGAGGTTATGTGCTCACAACGGGATTAAAGCCAAAAAAGGGTATATCTTCCTTTCTATGAAGACTTTCATGTAATAATTTACGCTGAAGACTTGTGGGCATCTGTTTTAGGTTAGATGCACAAAACGTCACCAGAATCGACGTTTTTCAATGTTAAATTTGGTCCGAGAGAAGTTGTCTCCAGTTTTCCAGCTACCCCAAGTGACTGCGTCGCACGGTATTTTTCCATCAAATGGTCGACCAACAGCAATTATCTTACATGTGCATACTCCAAAAACACATCGCTAGCTAACTGCACTTCCGATATTTTAGCATAAATGTCTGTAATCTTCAAAAATTATGAAAAACTCACATTGTTTATCGTGTCACACGTCCTAGATGGGTGCTCACAACGAGGAACGGAAGTTGCTCACAACATTTTTACCGATGGACATTTTTCACTCGTTGTGAGTTAAACGGGCGTGATTAAGCTACAGTGACTTTTCAAACAGAAATAGTTATACACTCCATATTAATTCTCGTTAATCACACGGCAGAGACGAAATTTTATCAAATATTTAAATGAGTGTTTACTGACATGCCAAACTGGACTATATAACAACCAGAAAAATTGTTTATATCTGATATAACAGATAAATAAATTGTTTAATAAGATAGCAAGTTTACAGAATGACATACATGTATTTTAATTTTATTGACCTGTCAGTTTTGAATACATTATAGCAATTATTGAAAATATCGTTACAGCTGTAATGGCCGAGTAGTTACTTGGTTGGACTTGCATTCCAATGGGCATTGTCCGTGCAGGTTTGAACCTGCTTGCAGCCTATGCAATTTTCGTCACGGGTAAAATTCCATAGCCGCTTAAAGATAATTTGGTATAATACTTGTATATGACAGCACAGGTCTCCTTTTACTCAAAACATATACATTGTATAGAAGGATGTAATAAAATAAAACAGCCCTTATGAAACTGATGTGTTTAGTTAACAAGGATTATTAATATCATAAAACTAAAGATTAATTATAAATATACAACACGACAAATAACAGCCAACTTTTTCCTAATGGTTGAAACGTGCAAACCAATATAACCCACGCACATATCGAACTACTCTCTCTCTCGACACATATGTCCATTTACTGAGCCGATTATTTTTTATTTATATATACCTTATCCTACAAAATGAGCCTAAACAATTCAGTTGTTAGAGCATTGGGCTTGTAACCAGTGGTCGTGAGTTCGATCCTCAATGGGGGCTGCTTATCATTTTTACTTAAAACAATTCATACTATTTTCTATATTTTAATAAAAAACAATTGTATACTTCACCCAACTTAACAAAGGCTCTTTCATGTGTTAGTGATGTGTTTAAATGATAAATATCAAGCTCAACACTTCCGTTGTAGAGCTCGTGACCAAAACAAAGCTGACAAAGTTAAACACAGTATACCGTATATCAGCACATACCAACATTTAATTTTGTTCTACAATTTTTCTTTTCAAGATGATGTACATCCAAATATAGATATTCTTAAGCATAATTTACTTGAGATGACAAGTGTTGTATGCTCATTTTAGTTCATTTTTGAAATTTAATTTGGTATCAAATATCAATAAAACCATCAGTTCTTAAAGTAATAATGTTGCATTTTCTTTCTTTTATCGCCATAAATATCATTATTTATATAATTATATTTGTCAAAAGATTTGTCTAACTCGAACAAAATGTAACAATAAACGTTAAGCAATTGTGTCAATTATTTGTCGAGTTTTATCAATCTGATAAATTGCAAATATCAGATATTAAAAGTAAATAAAGGGTTTTAATTATTATAAATCAATTTCCGATATGTATAACTCTTTACATACAGCTGTGATGGCCGAGTGGTTAAGGCGTTGGACTTGAAATCCAATGGGCATTGCCCGCGCAGGTTCGAACCCTGCTCGCAGCGAAAACAGGTTTTATTCTTTCTTGGGTAAATAGATATTTTGCATGTTATAAAAACATTTGATATCGGTCAAACATCACGATTAATTATGATATTTCGTTTTGTACATAAATTAACAGTACATAACAAATGATTTATATAAGTGTTGATTAAATGCTTTACAAAATTTCATAATGTATAAAATATTTACATGAAGAAAAGGGTCAAATATAATGACTTCAAGATATCACCAACACAATAATGTCGTGCTGAATGATCTCCAAGGATCAGAACTATAACATTACTTATTGAGTGTCCGGGGCGACTTTTACAGCCTCAACATTGCACAAACAACGCTCATGTGACAATGAAATTGAAATAATTGCTTATTTCAAGAACGCCAAAAGCAAACATCTCAAACCATTTCAAAGTCATTTAGTGAAGGTATATCACAACTCATGGAAATTTGACAGAACGAAAATAAAAAAATACACTATAGAAAGGTACGATATTTAAACATGATTCAACATAAAAATGTATCGTTTTCTTCATTACAAAACATATACAATTATGTTTTTACATTTTCATAATACTAAATCATTTGATGAACATTTTTAACAAACCCATAATTTTCTTTTGAGAACGACATTCTTTGCATCTTTCATTATCCTACATGAACAGATTCAATCAAACAGTGTCTGGAATTTTCACCGTTTCGTTATTGTTGTTGCTCTAGGGGGGATCAGTCTTTTTTCAATTTTTTTGTTTACTTTGTCACAGAGAGCATTCGTCATATATTGTTATTTTTTCATTGGAAATATATGTCAACATTTATGTATATTTCTTAACACTACACTAGGCAGTGTTCAATACTCTGACAATTCGTGTTAATTCCCTTTAACACAAACAGAGCGTCTTAATACTGAATGATTTATTTTGAAGTTAAAATAAAGTGTAAGTTTATTGTTAACACAAAGTATTTTTCTTCTTTGTACGGAATGATTATTAAATGACCTATGGCAATTCGATGACAGGACGAGTGATTAGTTGATTTCTTTCTCGATTGAGGAAACGTGTAAAACAATTAAACCACACTCACATATCGAACACCTTTCGTCACAGATGTCCATTTACTAAGCAGCTTACTTTTAATTATTTGTAAAAACCTTTATCCTATAATATGAGTCTCCATAGCTCAGTGGTTAGAGCACTGGTCTTGTAAACCAGGGGTCGTGAGTTCGATCCTCACTGGGGACTGCATATCATTTTTGCTGAAAAAGACACTATTTTTCTAGTGTTTATAAAAACAACAATTGTATGTTTCACCTAACTTAACGAATGCTCTTTCACAATGTGTATTTTCAAGTGAAGTATCAATCATACTTGATACACACTTCATCAACAAAATGTGTTTATTAGTTTATCTGCGATTATTTACTCATGGAATACATTTTACGAAAGTATAACTATCTATTTCTTAAATGAAATACGAAATATAATTCCAAATTTGTTTTATATTATTTACGATTTTATTGCAAGGATTTTTTTTTTATCTTTTTAATGACGAGCTTTAATTCAAACAATGTTTATACATTATATATTAGACATATTAAATGGAGACCATTTTAATCCAAATTTCAACAAAATATATTGATTCAAGTCAACAATGTGCTACATTGTGTGAAAACCAATGGAGGACTGTTTTATATTTTCGCTTATTTAAAATTATTTTTGTAAACTAGTAATTAAATTATAGTAAACAGCTCATGTTACTTTTCTAATATGAATATTTTATCATAAGGATTAATAACAAAACTGACAATATATGTCAATGGTTTGGCATATTATATTCAAAGCGTATTATCTCTGTTTTGATCGGCGATGTAAGAGAGTAGCATTGAATAGCTATTTTCCTTCCAAGATTAACATAATTATAATGATACGAAATGAAAATAATCATGTTTTTCATGATATCACAAAAACATACAAGTAATAACAAAAAGTAGTTTAGTTTCTGATAATTATACAATATTTGTACACACAATTCAATCGAATTCAATTATATTTCATTTGTGATGCATTGACAGAACGAAAGAAAATTTCATTAAAACTGTCTTAACAAAGGACGATGTTTTAAATCGCAGCTGCTGGCAAAAAATATATATTCACTTCTGACAAATATAAAGGTCACTTTTAGAATCTACATCTATTTATACATAGCTGTGATGGCTGACTTTTTCTCGAATAGTTGAAACGTTTATATTAAATCATTATTTTATAATCTAAAGAAGTCGCTGCTATCGCATTGATTCAAATAGTAGTCAGCAGATCAAATGAAAAAATAAAATTCTCTGGGTGTAGTATCATATTCACTGGCTTACCTGGATAATGCCAAACTAAATATAGAATCAGGCTCATATTAAATAACCTTACAGTAAAGACAATTAACCGTGCGCGCGTGAATCATATTTACTGGGTAAAAAGTTGAATCAGACCCATATTCAATGACTATACGGAATAGATTATTAAGGTTTTATATTGTGTTGTTTATGGCATATTTCACGATTAAAATCTATTTACTAGACAATGATAGTTTAAAATTACACCGCAATGATAACTTAAACCAACAAGAATATGATCTGATATTCAGCGGCAAAATATCGCCTCGTTCAAAATGACATTTACCAGTTAATATGACATCATATTCAATGGTTTACATGTCAATAATTAATCACAGATGATGTTCATTTACTACATTTATTATTCAGCTTAATTTTAATTTATATAAACCTTCATTATATAATCTATGAATAAATTAACAGCTCAATTTCAATTCACAGTTTTTTGTTTTTGTTTTGTGTTTTTGGGGGGAGGGGGGCCCCCTTAAAAAGGTTTTCGGAGTAAATTCATCGTTCCCTATCCCCCCCCCACCAAGATGGTTTGAAAATCCTGAAAAAGACGCGAGGATTTGACTTACGTTAAGCAAATATCACAAACACAACAATAATGCTGTGCTGCACGATCTTTAAGGATTTCAAATATAAATTCTTTGATTGAGTGAACGGGGTCTATACGACACAAACAACACTGATGTGACAATAAAATAGAAATCATTGATTCTTTCAAGAACGCCAAAACAAACGGCTTAGACCATTACAAACTCATTAAGTTAAGGTATATAACAAAACATTTAACTAATTAAAAGAAAATAAAGAATAACTATAGAAATGTACGATATTTAAACCTAAACGATATTTAAACTGTATTGTTTCCTTTATTGCAAAACATATACAATTATGTATTTACATTTTCATGAAAATAACAAATCATTTAATGAACAGATTCTAACAAACCCATAATTTTCTTTTGAGAACGAGAGATGTTGCACGGTTTATTATCCTTCATGAACAGACTCGGTCAAACAGTGTCTGCAATTTTCATCATTTTATTACTGTTGTCGTTGGTCTCGAGAAATCGGCTTTTTCTAAGATGTTTATTTACTTTGTTACAGTGATCAGTTGTCATATTTGTTATTTGTTCAGGCTACACTAGAAATATATGTTGAAAACAATCAGAAGTGTAAGTACATCGTTAACTTTTGTTCTTTACATTACGTATCGCATAAGGCAATGAAATAGAATAATACATGTTTAATGTTCAACGTTAAACAACTAGCTATTCAATTTACAAAATAAAAGAATAATTGAAAGCTTTCTGAAAATAGAGAACAAAAGATCTCTTCAACAAAATTCAATATCTTTAACATTAAAGAGTATTCACAAGTGGTAATGTGAGTTCTTTACTACGATAATCTAGTGAATATACTATATTTTCCTGCGTGATAGATACTAACAGTTATAAGAAAACATCGGTAAGTGTTACACTCTTTCTTAGATAGCTGCTTGATTCTCATTCCTGTATAATTAATTAATTAAAATCACTGAAGTAAATGGCTCCTTTTTCCTTTTCGCATTTCTTGAATATTCTAAACTGGTTTGCAAGTTTTATTATTTATTCAGGTACAATACTGCTCAATAATGATCAACGTATTTGCGGATGTCATACTGGTACATACATGCATAAGTCAACCATCCGATTCCAATGAATCATAAAAACGCTGTCAGTATATATGTATTATTTATCTATGCAATGCATTTTTAGTTACCATTTTCCTGTTGTAACAACATGTTTAAGATATTTTGCATTTTGTTTTAAATTATAGTACAAACTAAAATTTACTAAAATCAGCCACAGGGAAACAAAATGTGCAAGCATTGCAAAAACAAATATCTTGTTCACGAAGTAAATATGACTTAGTATGAAATATCTGAATAAATTAATCATTGATCATCATTATTTATATATCTAAGAATAAAACTCTTAAATATAACTCTTTTCATAATTTGATTATCATTCTTCAGTCATATTGTTTGCAGTTTGTTCCATTGCTAACCTTCCTTTTAGTGACAGAACCTCCGAAAAACTTTGTTTTTAATCTTCTCATCAAAATGTAACGGATTTCTAGAAGTGTTTCTTCCTGTAGAATATATCCTTTTAAGTTATCTTCTATGAAAAGAATAAAACTTTTCATTTCAATTGCTTGTGTATTATCAAGTAAAGTATCAACCATGTTTGATACAAAAGTCATCAACAATATATGTCCATTTACTCATGGAATACATTTTACGAAAGTACATCTATCTATTTCTTGAATCAAGTACGTGTAAAATTCCTTGATCATAGTTACGCTATCAGTATATATTACTCGTACTTACATGTATTCATGCAATGCCTAATTCAGTTACCATTTTCCTTTTGCAGCAAAATGTTTAAGATTCAAGTCGTCTGTGTTTTTGAAATACTTTTGAAATCGACAACAGGAAAACAAACTGTCTTAGACGAAAATATATATATAATATTGTTTTTTTACAAAGCAAATGTCATGTGACTTAAAATGAAATATCTGAATGAATTTATCATTGATCCTCATTATTATATTCCAGAGTTTCCCATCATTTCATCATTTTTCAATCATTTCATCGTCATTAAGTCATATATGTATTTTTTGCAGTCTGTTCCATCGCTAACCTTCCTTCTGGTGAAAGAACCTCCGAAAATTTTGTTTTAAATCTTCCCATTAAAATGTAACGAATTTCTAGAAGTGTTTCTTCGGGTAGAATATATCCTTTTAAGTTATCCTCTATGAAAAGAATAAAACTTTTCATTTCAACTGTTTTTGTTCTCTCAGATGAAGTATCAATCATATTTGAAACAAAATTCATCAACAAAATATTCCATTTAATTTTTCTGCAATAATATACCTATGGAATGTATGTTTACTTAAAAATACGAGAGTAATTCCTTATTTATTTTATATTATTTACAATTTTGTCTCAATGGATTTTCTTGTGTATCTTTTTATTAAGGACCGACATTGTGTTTATACATAATATATGAACATTATACACAAGACATGCTACATGAAAACTATTTTAATCCAAGTTCCTACAAATATTATAATGACTTTCCTTCAGGTGATTCAGCTCAACAATGTGCGACATTGTGTGAAATCCCATGGAAGATTGTTTTTGTATTTTTTCGCTCGTTTAAAATTATATTTAGCAAACTAGTAATAGTAAACCGCTCATGTTTCTTTTCAAATATGAATATTTTATCTTAAGGATTAATAACAAAACTGACAATATATGTCAATGTTCTAGCATAATATATTAAAAGGTTATTATCTCTGTATTGATCGACGATTTCAAAATCACTTTCAAGCAATAGAGAGTAGGATTCATGACATTGATTGAAAAAATTATATTTTCGTTCTAGGATTAACATAATTATAATGATACGAAATGGAAATAATCATGTTTTTCATGATATATAAACATACACATAATAGCAGAAAGTAATTCAGTCTCTGAATAATTATAAAATCTTTGTACACCCATTTCAATCGAATTTAACTTTTTTTCTTATGTGATGCGTTGACAAGAAGAACGAAACTATTCATTAAAACAGTCTTTACAAAGAACGATGTTTCAAATCGCAGCTACTGGCAAAAAATAAATACCTATTCACTTTTGACAAAACGTTCTATAATAACGATGAATTCCATTATAATATTTAGTGTCGATCTCCAAGGTGCAGTGTCTGTCTACAATATTGAATGTTGTCCTTGCATTCTTAAATTTTGTTATGTTTGTTCAAAAACACTTTTAACTTTGGGAAAAATATATATTTTTAAATAAATAAATTAACAAATGTGATGGTTGTTTTTGTATGTTGTTCGTTTTTTCCTAATATCTTTTGCACTTATTTTAGAAAAGTCAATATTCTTTTTAAAATACAAGGTGAAAGAATTAATATTCAAAATTTATTCGGATTAAATCAACCAATGACATTTCAATGCCGTAAAACACAAATCGAGGCAAAACAGTGTTTCTCTAAGTTGTTTCATATCCATGTAGGTAAGTTTGCAAACGCTGGGCGATTTCAATTGAAATATACTGCAAATATAAAGAAAGAGTACTCTAAAATGAAAGCAACAGTTAGGGATCTGACCATATACCCCTCATATAGTGGACAAATTACTTACCTGTCTGTGCTATTGCGAATGCGATGACGACTTATGCATTAAGCTACAGTGACTTGACTTTTCAAACAGAAATAGTTATACACTCCATATTAATTCTCGTTAATCACACGGCAGAGACGAAATTGTATCAAATATTTAAATGAGCGTTTACTGACATGCCAGACTGGATTATATAACAAGCTGAAAAATTGTTTATATCTGATATAACAGATATATAAATTGTAAGCAAATTTACAGATTGACATATTTTAATTTTATTGACCTGTCAGTTTTGAATACATTATAGCAATCATTGAAACTATCGTGACAGCTGTGATGGCCGAGTGGTTACTTGGTTGGACTAGCAATCCAATGGGCATTGTCCGTGCAGGTTTGCAGCCTATACAATTTTCGTCACGGGTAAAATTCCATAGCCGCTTAAAGATAATTTGGTATAATACTTGTATATGACAGCACAGGTATCCTTTTACTCAAAACATATACATTGTATAGAAGGATGTAATTAAATAAAACAGTCCATATGAAACTGATGTGTTAAGTAAACACGGATTATTAATATCATCTAACTAAAGATTGATTATAAATATACAACACGACAAATAACAGCCAACGTTTTCCTAATGGTTGAAACGTGCAAACCAATAAAACCCACGCACATATCTAACTACTCTCTCTCGACACAGATGTCCATTTACTGAGCCGATTATTTTTTATTTATATATACCTTTATCCTACAAAATGAGCCTAAACAATTCAGTTGTTAGAGCACTGGGCTTGTAACCAGGGGTCGTGAGTTCGATACTCACCGGGGGCTGCTTATCATTTTTACTTAAAACATTTCATACTATTTTTCTATTTTTTAATAAAAACAATTGTATATTTCACCCAACTTAACAAAGGCTCTTTCATGTGTTAGTGATGTGTTTAAATGATAAATATCAAGCTCAACACTTCCGTTGTAGAGCTCGTGACCAAAACAAAGCTGACAAAGTTAAACACAGTATACCGTCTATCAGTACATACCAACATTTAATTTTTGTTCTACAATATTTCTTTACAAGATGATGTACATCCAAATATAGATATTCTTAAGCATAATTTACTTGAGATGGCAAGTGTTGTATGCTCATTTTAGTTCATTTTTGAAATTGAATATGGTATCAAATATCAATAAAACAATTACTTCTTAAAGTAATGATGTTGCATTTTTTTCTTTTATCGCCAAAAATATCATTATTTATATAATTATATTTGTCAAAAGATTTCTCTAACTCGAAAAAATGTAACAATAAACGTTAAGCAATTGTGTCAATTATTTGTCCAGTTTGATCAATCTGATCAATTGCAAATATCAGATATCAGAAGTAAACAAAGGGTTTTAGTTATTTCATAATGATATAAATCAACTTCCATTATCTCTAATTATTTACCTAAAGCTGTGTGGTTAAGGCGTTGGACTTGAAATCCAATGAGCATTGCCCGCGCAGGTTCGAACCCTGCTCGCAGCGAAAATAGGTTTTATTCTTTCTTTGGTAAATAGATATTTTGCATGTTATAAAAACATTTGATATCGGTCATACATCACGTTTCATTATGATATTTCGTTTTGTACATAAATTAACAGTACATAACAAATGATTTCTATAAGTGTTATTAAATGCTTTACAAAATTTCATAATGTATAAAATATTTACATGAAGAAAAGGGTCAAATATAATGACTTCAAGATACCACCAACACAATAATGTCGTGCTGAATGATCTCCAAGGATCAGAAATATAACATTTCTTATTGAGTGTACGGGGCGACTTTTACAGCCTCAACATTGCACAAACAACGCTCATGTGACAATGAAATTGAAATAATTGCTTATTTCAAGAACGCCAAAAGCAAACATCTCAAACCATTACAAAGTCATTTAGTGAAGGTGTATTACAAATCATGGAAATTCAACAGAACGAAATTAAAAATACACTATAAAAATGTACGATATTTAAACATGATTCAACATAAAAATGTATCGTTTTCTTCATTACAAAACATTTACAATTATGTGTTAACATTTTCATGATAATAAATCATTTGATGAACATTTTTAACAAACCCATACTTTTCTTTTGAGAACGAAATTTGTTGCACCTTTCATTATCCCACATGAACAGACTCAATCAATCAGTGTTTTTTTATTTTTTTCTTTACTTTGTCACAGAGAGCATTCGTCATATTTGTTATTTTTTCATTAGAAATGTGTGTAAACATTTATGTATATTTCTTGACACTAGGCAGTGTTCAAATTCTCTGACATTTCGTGTTAATTCCCTTTAACACAGACAGAGCGTCTTAATACTGAATGATTTATTTTGAAGTAAAAATAAAGTGTAAGTTTATTGTTAACACAATGTATTTTTCTTCTTTACACGGAATGATTATTAAATGGCCTATGGCAATTACACGATGACAGGACGAGTGATTAGTTGATTTCTTTCTCGATTGACGAAACGTGTAAAACTCACATATCGAACACCTTTCGTCACAGATGTCCATTTACTAAACAGCTTATTTTTAATTTATAAAAACCTTTATCCTATAATATGAGCCTCCATAGCTCAGTGGTTAGAGCACTGGTCTTGTAAACCAGGGGTCGTGAGTTCGATCCTCACTGGGGGCTTCATATCATTTTTGCTGGAAAAAATCACAATATTTTTCTATTGTTTATAAAAAAAACAATAGTATGCTTCGCTCAACTTAACGAAGGTTCTTTCACATTTAGGTAATGTGTTTAAATGAGAGCCATCGAGCTCAACACTTCCGTAATAGAGCCCGCGACCAAAACAAAGCTAATAAAGTTAAACACAGTTTACTGTTCTTTCAGTTCATTGTAACATTTTTATATTTTGTTCTACAATCTTTCTTCACAAGATGATGTACATCCCAATATAAATATTCTAAAGCACAATTTACTTGGGGTGCCAAAAGTGTTGCATGTTCATTTTTAGTTCAGTTTTGAAATATTAATTGGAATCAAATATCGATCAAATCATCACTTGTAAAAATGATAATGTTTATTTCTTTTATTGCTATAAGTATCATTATAAATATCATTATATTTGTCCAAAGATTTCTCTAACTCGGTAAATTGTAACAAGAAACGTTAACCAATAGAGTCAATTACTTGGCGAATTTTATCAATCTGATAAATTGTCAAATATCAGAAGTAAATAAACGGTTTTAGATATTTTAGAATTAAAGAAATCAATTTCTATTATCTACCTCTATTTTTGAACAGCTGTGATGGCCGAGTGGTTATGGCGTTTGACTTGAAATTCAATAGGCGCTGCCGGTGAATATCACATCTTATTCAATGACACAATAATTGTTTCATTATATGAATTAGCTAAGAATTTATAGAAAAAAATACAACCTTAACCATTTTGCCTTATTCGTTGAAGCATGGGAAGACAGACGCATGTGTCAGGCGTGCAACGACTACGCCAACACTGTGCATACAAAAGTAATTCAAGTTTATACTTATCATTGGGGTGTAACCTTAAACTATAATGATAAAGTAACGATATTTTAATCGAGAAGTATGCTTAAATAAACAAAACTCAAACATTATTTTTATGCGCACACGTAATTAACAGTCTACGATGTATGGTAATTGAATATGAGTCTTAGTCTATTTTAAGACTAGGAAAATCCAATTCAGCCAGTGAATAGTGAATATGATTTTATAAAAATTTCTGTTGACTACTGTTTGGACCAATTAGATTGCAGCTATATTAAGTTCATATAATAAAAAGAAATATTTTTGTAATGATTAAACGCTTTGAAACATTTCACAGTGCATATGTACATAAATGATTTAATGGCGCAACGGTTGCGCGTCTGACTCCTGATCTGAAGGTTGTGGGTTAAAATAATATCAGGTCATACATTTTTTTAATTTACATATGTAATAGATCATGCTACGGACAGTGCTTTTTTGAAAGACAACGTTTAAATGCAGGCACACATCCTGTAGATGATTATTTAGTATTCAAGAAGGAATTTGAACGAAACCGAGCATGAAGAAAACGATCAAATATGATAAATTTAAAATGACCACTAACACAATAACAATGAATAATGTCAATGCTGAACGATCTCCAAGGACAATATGATATATTTGCTTATTTCAAGAGCATTTAGTGAAGTTATATTACAGACAGAAAGAAATAAGTGATACATTATAGAAATGTACGATATTTTTAACCTGACTGAACATGAAAATAAATCATTTTCGTCATTACAAAACATCAATATTATTCTGCATTTTTTTCATGATATAAACAAATCATTTGATGGATATTTTTAACAAACCAAAAATTTCTTTTCAGAACGAGAGATATTGAACCTTCTATCCTACATGAACAGACTCAGTCAATCAGTGTCTGCAATTTTCACCATTTCATTATTGTTGTCGTTACAATCGAGAGATCTGTTAATTTTATTATTGTTATTTAGTTTTTCTTAGTTTTAAGTGTGTGTATTTTTTTACTTTGGCATTTCTTATTTGTTCAGACTACACCAGCAATATATGTAAAAAACTATATTTCTTAACACTAGACAATGGCCAATGCAACTCACGTTTTGCAAGTTATTTTAATATCCAGAAACAAAACCATGTTAAAAGAATTTGCAGAAGTCAAGTTTGCAGATGTACGACAGCTAATGAATCATAAAAGATAGATCATAGTTACGCTATCAGTACTTATTACTCGTACTTATTCATACAATGCCTATTTTAGTTACCATTTTCCTTTTGCAGCAACATGTTTAAGATCCAAGTCGTCTGTGTTTTTGAAATAGTTCGATTTATTGAAATCGACCACAGGAAAACATACTATCTACGACAAAAACATGTAATATTCTTTTTTTACAAAGTAAATGTCATGTGACTTAAAATGAAATATCTGAAGAAATTTATCATTGATCCTCATTATGATATTTCAGAGTTTCCCTCTTTAATATAACTATATTCATCATTTGTCATCATTTCATCGTCTTTCAATTATTTCATCGTCATTAAGTCATATATGTATTTTTTGCAGTCTGTTCCATCGCTAACCTTCCTTCTGGTGAAAGAACCTCCGAAAACTTTGTTTTAAATCTTCCCATCAAAATGTAACGAATTTCTAGAAGTGTTTCTTCGGGTAGAATATATCCTTTTAAGTTTTCCTCTATGAAAAGAATAAAACTTTTCATTTCAACTGTTTTTGCTCTCTCAGATGAAGTATCAATCATATTTGAAACAAAATTCATCAACAAAATATGCCACTTAATTCTTCTGCAATAATATACCTATGAAATGTATGTTTTCTTACAAAATACGAGAGTAATTCCTTATTTATTTTATATTATTTACAATTTTGTCTCAATGGCTTTTCTTGTGTATCTTTTAATGAAGGACCTTTATTCGAACAGTGTTTATACATAATACATGAACATTATACACAAGACATGCTAAATGAAAACTATTTTAATCCAAGTTCCACCAAATATTATAAAAGCTTTTCCTTCAAGTGATTTAGCTCAACAATGTGCGACATTGTGTGAAAACCCATCGAAGATTGTTTTTGTATTTTTTCGCTCGTTTAAAGTTATTTTTAGCAAACTAGTAATAGTAAACCGCTCATGTTTCTTTTCAAATATGAATATTTTATCTTAAGGATTAATAACAAAACTGACAATATATGTCAATGTTCTAGTTTATTATATTAAAAGGTTATTATCTCTGTATTGATCGACGATTTCAAAATCACTTTCAAGCAATAAAGAGTAGGATTCATGAAATTGATTGAAAATATTTTATTTTCGTTCTAGGATTAACATAATTATAATGATATGAAATGGAAATAATCATGTTTTTCATGATATAAAAACATACACATAATAGCAGAAAGTAGTTCAGTCTCTTAATAATTATAAAATCTTTGTACACCCATTTCAATCGAATTTAACTTTTTTCTTATCTGATGCGTTGACAGGAAGAACGAAACTATTCATTAAAACAGTCTTTATAAAGAACGATGTTTTAAATCGCAGCTGCTGGCAAAAAATAAATACCTATTCACTTTTGACAAAACGTTCTATAATAACGATGAATTCCATTATAATATTTAGTGTCGATCTCCAAGGTGCAGTGTCTGTCTACAATATTGAATGTTGTCCTTGCATAAAGGACAAATATTGTCTTAAATTTTGTTATGTTTGTTCAAAAACACTTTTAACTATAAAATATATATTTATAAATAAATAAACTAACCAATGTGATAGTTGTTTTTGTATGTTGTTCGTTTTTACCTAAATATCTTTTGCACTTATTTTAGAAAAGTCTATATTCTTTTTAAAATACAAGGTGTAAGAACTAATATTTAAAATGTATTCGGATTAAATCAACTAATGACATTTCAATGCCGTAAAACACAAATCGAGGCGAAACAGTGTTTCTCTAAGTTGCTTCATATCCATGCAGGTAAGTTTGCAAACGCTGGACGATTTCAATTGAAATATACTGCAAATAAAAAGAAAGAGTACTCTAAAATGAAAGCAACACTTAGGGATCTGACCATATACCTCTCATTTAGTGGACAAATTACTTACCTGACTGTGCTATTGCGACTGCGATGAAAACTTATGAATTAAGCAAGAGGGACTTTTCAAAAAGAAATAATTATACTCTCTATTTTTATTCTCGTTAAATCACACGAAAGAGCTGAAATTGTTTCAAATATTTAAATGAGTGCTAACTGACATGCCAAATCGGACTATATACCAACCTGAAAAATTGTTTATATCATATATAACAGATAAATAAATATGAAGTTTACAGGATGACATGTTCTGATTTCATTGATCTGTCAGTTGTGAATACATTATAGCACTCATTAAAAACATCGATACCACTGTGATGCGCCGAGTGGTTACTTGGTTGGACTTGAAATCAATTGTGCATTGCCCGTGCAGGTTCGAACCCTGCTCGCAGCGAATATAATTTTCTTCTCGGGTAAAATTCAATTTTTATACGTTTTAGAAAACATTTTAACGTTTTACTATGAATATAATATTTCTTTTTAACAATTAGGTTTATATTGTTCAAATTAACTATAAAGAAATGTTTCTCTAAATGTTAAAAGTTTTATTTCATTTCACTGTCACTCGTAGTGGCGTAACGGTAGCGCGTCTTTCTCCAGATCAGAAGGTTGCGTGTTCGAATCACGTCGAGGTCATGCCTTTTTTATTTATTTATTTACTTCTTTTCAGTAATTTATTTGATGCCGACACAATATCAAAACAGAGCTGCTGTAAATGCTTCTTAATTCATTGTGAATTGAAGGTCTTTTCCATAGCCGCTAAAGGATAACTTGATATAATACTAGTATATGACAGCACAGGTACTTTTTTACTCAAAAACATATATAGAAGGATGTAATACAATAAAACAATCTATATGAAACTGATGTGTTAAGCAAACACGGATTACTAATATCATCTAACTAAAGATTGATTATAAATATACAACTCGACAATAGCCAACTTTTTCTTAATGGTTGAAATTTGTAAACCAGTATAACCCACGCACATATCGAACTATTCTCGTCACAGATGTTCATTTACTAAGCAGATTATTTTAATTTATATTTACCTTTATCCTACAAAATGAGCCTACAAAGCATAGTGGTTAGAGCACTGGGGTTGTAAACCAGGGGTCGTAAGTTCGATCCTCACCGGAGGCTGCTTATCAATTTTGCTTAAAGCATTTCATACTATTTTTCTTTTGTTTATAAAAGAACAATTGTATATTTCACCCAACTTAATGAAGGCTCTTTCACATGTAGGTGTTGTGTTTAAATAATAAACATCGAGCTCAACACTTCAGTTGTAGAGCCAGTGATTAAAACAAAGCTGACAATGTTAAACACAGTTAACCGTTTTTTGTTTTGTTTGTTTGTTTGTTTTTTGTTTTTGTTTTGTTTTGTTTTGTTTTTCATTTTTTCTTTACAAGATGATGTTCATCCAAAAAATTACGAATATTCTAAAGCATAATTCACTTGAGATGCCAAAATTGTTATATGCTCATTTTAGTTCATTTTTTTAAAACTTATTTGATATCAAATATCTATAAAACCATCACTTTTAAAGTAATAATGTTGCATTTTTTTCTTTTATCGCCACAAATATATTTATGAATATAATTATAATTGTCAAAATATTTCTCTAACTCCATAAAATTTAACAGGAAACGTTAAGCAAAAGTGTCAATTATTTGTCGAGTTTTATCAATCTGACAAATTGCAAATATCAGATATCAGAATTTTAGCTATTTCATAATTGTATAAATCATTTTCCATTTTATACTACTATGTATATACAGCTGTGATGGCCGAGTGGTTAAGGCGTTGGACTTGAAATCCAATGGGCATTGCCCGCGCATGTTCGAACCCTGCTCGCAGCGAAAATATTTTTAATCTTTCTTGGGTAAATAAATATTGCATATGCATACACCACGTTTCATTATGTTATTTCGTTTTAGTAAACCTTGACTGTAATGATTTTAATGATTATATGCTTTACAAAATTACATAATACATTAAATTTTTGCATGAAGAAAAAGAGCAAATAGATTGAATTTTAAATACCACCAACACAATAATGTCATGCTGAATGATTAATATAACATCCCTTATTGAGTGTACGGGCCGACTTTTACAGCATCAACACGGCACAAACAACGCTGATGCTAATGTGACAATACAATAAAATAGATATAATTGCTTATTTTAAGACCGCCGAAAGCAAACATCTCAAACCTTACAAAGTCATTTAGTGAAGGTATATCACAGAAAAAAAGAAGAGAAAAATAAACTACAGAAAGGTACGATATTTAAACATGATTCAACATAAAAATGTATCGTTGTATACTTTACAAAACATATACAACAATGTATTTACATTTTAACGATAATAACAAATCATTTGATCAACATTTTTAAAGTAAAAAATTAACTATATACAAAGATTTTTGTCTTATTTGCAAGTAATAAATATTAAATAACGTATGACAATTAGACAATGAAATAGAATAATACATTTTTAAAGTTTAATGTTATATAACAGTAGCCATTTAATGTTCATATCGAAAAACTGAGTGTTCTTAAAGTGGAAACGAAATCTCTTCTAAAAGATCCATATCTTTATGTAAAAGAGTATTTACAAGTAGTGCTATGAGTTCCTTCCTAAAATAATCTAGTAAAGATACTATATTTCCCTGCGTAATAGATGCTAATAATAATGAGAAAACATCGGTAAGTGTTACAATCCTAAAAGTAGCTGCTTGAATTTCATCCCGGTATAATTCCGTTACTTAAAAATATGGAAGTAAACGGCCCCTTTTTGCGTTTCTTAAATATTCTATAACTGGTTTGCAAGTATTTTACATATTCAGGTACAATACTGCTCAGTTATGATAAACAAATTTGCGGATGTTAAGCTGGTAGAATCAAGTCATCCTTCCGATTCCAAGGAATTAAAACTATCTAAAGCATACGTTGTCAGTATATATTTATGCAATGTCTATTTTATTTACCATTTCCTATTGTATCAACATGTTTTAGATCTGTCTCTTTTGCGTTTTTGAAATTTACCACAGGGACACAGTTTCCAAGCGTTGTAGAAAATATATTATACTTGTTTTAAGACGTAAATGTTAAGTGACTTAAAGTAAAATATATGAATTAATTTTTTTCATTCATCCTCATAATTATTTTCATGAATATTCCTCTTTAAAATAACTATATTTATGTCATCATTTCATCGTTTTTTGCAGTCTGTTTCATCGCTAACCTTCCTTCTGGTGAAAGAACCTCCGAAAACTTTGTTTTAAATCTTCTTATTAAAATGTAACGGATTTCTAGAAGGGTTTCTTCGGGTAAAATATATCCTTTTAAATTATCCTCTATGAAAAGAACAAAACTTTTCATTTCAACTGTTTGTGTATTTTCAAGTGAAGACTCAATCATATTTGATGCAAAATTCATTAACAAAATATGTTAATTAATTCATCTGCAATTATTTACTCATGGAATACATTTTACGAACGTAATAAATGAAGAATGGTTTAATCCAAATTTCACCAAAATATATAATTCCTTCAATGACACTTCTGCAATATGCTTCATTGTGTTATAACCCATGGGAAATATTTTTTTTCGCTCGTATTAATAGTTTTGTAAACTAGTAATAGTAAACCGCTCGTGTTACTTTTCAAAAATGAATATTTCATTATAAGGATTAATAACAAAACTGACAATATTTATCAGCGTTCTATCATATTAAATTTAAAAGTATTATCTCTGAATTCATTGACGATTTCAAAATCAATTTTAAGCAATAGAGAGAAGCATTCATAAAATTGATTGAACAGATTATATTTTTTTTCTAAGATTAACATAATTATAATGATACGAAATTGAAATAATCATGTTTTTCATGATATCAAAAACTTACAACAAATAGAAGAAAGTAGTTTAATCTCTGAATAATTATAAAATCTTTGTACACCCAATTCAATCGAATTCAACTTTTCTTTTCGTTTCTGATATGTTGACAGGAAGAACGAAACTTTTCATACAAAGAACGATGTTTTAAATCGCAGCTGCTGGCAAAAAAATAATACATATTCACTTTTGACAAAACGTTCTATAATAATGATGAATTCCATTATCATATTTACGGTCGATCTCCAAGGTGCAATGTCTGTCTACAATATTGAATGTTGTCCTTGCATAAAAGACAAATATTGTCTTAGATTTTGTTATGTTTGTCCAAAAACACTTTTAACTTTGGGAAAAGTATATATTTATTAATAAATAAACTGACCAATGTATTGGTTGTTTTTGTATGTTGTTCATTTTTACCTAAATAAATATGTTTTGCACTTATTTTAGAAAAGTCTATATTCTTTTTAAAATACAAGGTGTAAGAATTAATATTACATTTATTCGGATTTAATTAACTAATGACATTTCAATGCCGTAAAACACAATACAAATCGAGGCAAAACAGCATTTTTCTAAGTTGCTTCATATCTATGTAGATAAGTTTGCAAACGCTGGGCGATTTCAATTAAAAATATTTCAAAAATAAAGAAAGAGTAACTCTAAAATGATGGCAACAGTTAGGGATTTGACCATAGACCTCTTATATAGTAGACAAATTACTTACCTGACTGTGCTATTACGAATGCGGTGACAACTTATGTATTAAGCTACAGTGACTTTTCAAACAGAAATAGTTATACACTCCATATTAATTCTCGTTAATCACACGGCAGAGACGAAATTGTATCAAATATTTAAATGAGTGTTTACTGACATACCAAACTGGGCTATATAACAAGCTGAAAAATTGTTTATATCTCATATAACAGATAAATTAATTGTTAAATAAGATATTAGCAAATTTACAGATTGACATATTTTAATTTTATTGACCTGTCAGTTTTGAATACATTATAGCAATCATTGAAAATATCGTAACAGCTGTGATGGCCGAGTGGTTACTTGGTTGGACTTGCAATCCAATGGGCATTGTCCGTGCAGGTTTGAACCTGCTTGCAGCCTATACAATATTCGTCACGGGTAAAATTCCATAGCCGCTTAAAGATAATTTGGTATTATACTAGTAGATGACAGCACATGTATCCTTTTACTCAAAACATAAACATTGTATAGAAGGATGTAATAAAATAAAACAGTCCATATGAAACTGATGTGTTAAGTAAACACGGATTATTAATATCATCTAACTAAAGATTGATTATAAATATACAACACGACAAATAAACAGCCAACTTTTTCCTAATGGTTGAAACGTGTAAACCAATATAACCCACGCACATATCGAACTATTCTCGTCACAGATGTTATTTTACTAAGCAGATTATTTTAATTTATATTTACCTTTATCCTACAAAATGAGCCTACAAAGCTTAGTGGTTAGAGCACTGGGGTTGTAAACCAGGGGTCGGTCGTGAGTTCGATCCTCACTGGAGGCTGCTTATCATTTTTGCTTAAAGCATTTCATACTATTTTTCTTTTGTTTATAAAAAAACAATTGTATATTTCACCCAACTTAACGAAGGCTCTTTCACATGTATATTTTGTGTTTAAATAATAAACATCGAGCTCAACACTTCTGTTGTAGAGCCAGTGATTGAAACAAAGCTAACAATGTTTAACATAGTTTACCGTTTTTTGTTTTGTTTGTTTGTTGTTTTTTTTTTCTCCATTTTTTCTTTACAAGATGATGTTCATCCATATATAAAATATTCTAAAGCATAATTCACTTGAGATGCCAAAGTGTTATATGCTCATTTTAGTTCATTTTTTAAAAATTTATTTGGTATCAAATATCTATAAAACCATCACTTGTAAAGTAATAATGTTGCATTTTTTCTTTAATCGCCATAAATATATTTATGTATATAATTATAATTGTCAAAATATTTCTCTAACTCGATACAATTTAACAAAAAAAGTTAAGCAAAACTTTCAATTATTTGTCGAGTTTTATCAATCTGATAAATTGCAAATATCAGATATCAGAATTTCAGCTATTTCATAATTGTATAAATCAATTTCCATTTATACTACTATGTATATACAGCTGTGATGGCCGAGTGGTTAAGGCGTTGGACTTGAAATTCAATGGGCATTGCCCGCGCAGGTTCGAACCCTGCTCGCAGCGAAAATATTTTTAATCTTTCTTGGGTAAATAAATATTGCATATGCATACACCACGTTTCATTATGTTATTTCGTTTTAGTAAACCTGGACTGTAATGATTTTAATGATTATATGCTTTACAAAATTTCATAATACATTAATTTTTTGCATGAAGAAAAAGATCAAATAGATTGAATTTTAAATACCACCAACACAATAATGTCATGCTGAATGATTAATATAACATCCCTTATTGAGTGTACGGGCCGACTTTTACAGCATCCACACAGCACAAACAACGCTGATGCTAATGTGACAATACAATAAAATAGATATAATTGCTTATTTCAAGACCGCCGAAAGCAAACATCTCAAACCTTACAAAGTCATTTAGTGAAGGTATATCACAGAAAAAAAGAAGAGAAAAATACACGACAGAAAGGTACGATATTTAAACATGATTTAACATAAAAATGT
This sequence comes from Ruditapes philippinarum, assembly GCF_026571515.1. Lineage (NCBI taxonomy): Eukaryota > Metazoa > Mollusca > Bivalvia > Venerida > Veneridae > Ruditapes > Ruditapes philippinarum. The sequence goes on from NW_026858223.1 coordinate 22,629, forward strand.
ATTGTTTTATACTTTACAAAACATATACAACAATGTATTTACATTTTAACGATAATAACAAATCATTTGATGAACAATTTTAAAGTAAAATATTAACTATAAGTATATGGTCAACACAGAGTCTTTTGTCTTATTTGCCAGTAATAAATATTAAATAACGTATGGCAATTAGACAATGAAATAGAATAATACATTTTTAAAGTTTAATGTTATATAACAGTAGCCATTTAATGTTCATATCGAAAAACTGAGTGTTCTTAAAGTGGAAACGAAATCTCTTCTAAAAGATCCATATCTTTAAGTAAATGAGTATTTGCAAGTAGTGCTATAAGTTCCTTCCTAAAATAACCTAGTAAAGATACTATATTTCCCTGCGTAATAAATGCTAGTAATAATGAGAAAACATCGGTAAGTGTTACAATCTTCCTAAAAGTAGCTGCTTGAGTTTCATCCAAGTATAATTACGTTACTTAGAAAACATGGAAGTAAACGGCCCCTTTTGCGTTTCTTGAATATTCCAAAACTGGTTTGCAAGTATTTTACATATCCAGGTACAATACTGTTCAATTATGATAAACCAATGTGCGGATGTTAAGCTGGTAGATACACGTCTTCCTTCCGATTCCAAGGAATTAGATTTAATATATTGATTATACGTTGTCAGTATATATTTATGCAATGTCTATTGTAGTTACCATTTCCTATTGTATCAACATGTTTTAGATCTGTCTCTTCTGCGTTTTTGACATCTACCACAAGAACACAAATTTTCCAAGCGTTGTAGAAAATATATTATACTTGTTTTTAGACGTAAATGTTATGTGACTTAAAATGAAATATCTGAATGAATTTATCATTGATTCTCATCATTATACTCAAGAATTTTCCTCTTTAATCTAACTATATTTATGTCATCATTTCATCGTCTTTTGCAGTCTGTTCCATCGCTAACCTTCCTTCTGGTGAAAGAACCTCCGAAAACTTTGTTTTAAATCTTCTCATCAAAATGTAACGGATTTCTAGAAGTGTTTCTTCGGGTAAAATATATCCTTTTAAGTTAGCCTCTATGAAAAGAACAAAATTGTTCATTTCAATTGTTTGTCTATTTTCAAGTGAAGTGTCAGTCATATTTGATACAGAATTCAGGAACAGAATATGTTAACTAATTCATCTGCAATTATTTACTCATGGAATACATTTTACGAATGAAATAAATGAAGAATGGTTTAATCCAAATTTCACCAAAATATATAATTCATTCAGTGACACTTCAACAATACGCTTAATTGTGTGATAACCTTTGGGAGATATTCGTTTAGATAGTTTTGCAAACAAGTAATAAAAAACAGCTCCTGTTACTTTTCAAATATAAATATTTTATAATAAGGATTAATAACAAAAGTGACAATATTTATCAATGTTCTAGCATTTCACATTCAAGGCGTGTTATCCCTTATATAATTGACGATTTCAAAATCAATTTCAAGCAATTCATGAAGTTGATTGAAAAGATTATATTTTTGGCCAAAGATTAACATAATTATAATGATACGAAATGGAAATAATCATGTTTTTCATGATATCAAAAACATACAAATAATAGCAGAATGTATTTTAGTCTCTGAATCAATCAAATTCAATTATTTTTCATTTGTGGTGCGTTGAAAGAAAGAACGAAACTTTTAAAACTCTCTTTACAAAGAACGATGTTTTATATCGCAGCTGCTGGCAAAAAATATACATATTCACATTTGACAAAACATTCTATCATAACGATGAATTCTATTATAATATTTACTGTCGATCTCCAAGGTGCAGTGTCTGTCTACAATATTGGATGTTTTCCTTGCATAAAGGTAAATCTTAATTATTCTTATGTTTGTTCAAAAACACTTTTTACTTTGGGAAAAATATATTATTTTAACTAAATAAACTCACCAAAGCGATGGTTGTTTTTGTATGTTGTTCGTTTTGATTTTAATGTTTTGCACACTTAAAGTCTATACTTTTTTAAATACAAGGTGTAAGAATTAGTATTAAAAATTTATTCGGATTAAAACAATAAATGGCATTTCAACGCCGCAACAAACACTACAAATCGATACAAAACAGTGTTTATCTAAGTTGCTTTATATCCGTGTTGATAAGTTGCAAATGCTCGGGGATTTCAGTTGAAATATACTGCAAAAATAAAGAATTAATATTTAAAATTTATTCTCATTCAATCAATAAATGTCTTTTCAATACCGTAAAACACAATACAAATCAAAGTTTCAAACGATGTTTTTCTAAGTTGCTTCATATCCATGTAGATAAGTTTGCAAACTCGGGGCAATTTCAATTAAAATATACTGCAAAAATAAAGAAAGAGTAACTCTAAAATAATTGCAACGGTTAGGAATCTGACCTCTCATATATTAGACAAATTACTTACCTTATTGTGCTATTGCAAATGCTATGACGACATATGCATTAAGCTAGAGTGCTAGAGTGACTTTTCAAACAATTAGTTATACAATCAATATTAATTCTCGTAAATCGCACGGGCAGAGTCGAAATTATGTCAAATATTTAAATGAGTGGTATAATGATATATAATATATATATATTAGCAAGTTTTTCAAGTTGATATATAGTCAGATTATATATACATTATAATAATATCATATAGATTAATAAACTGTTATATCAGATATAAGAGAGTTTACAGGTTGGTATATTCTGATTTTATTACCTGTCAGTTGTAAACAAGTTATATCACACATTAAAAATTCGGTTGGACTTGAATGTCTCGGCCCAGTGAATTTTCGTACTCTTTGTTCTGTAGTTAATCAGTAAACTTTGAGGCTTTATTCTGGATTCTACTGTTCTTGATGAATTATATACAGTCTTCAATGCTTCCGAGGGATCACTTTGTTTCCAGATTTTTATAATTCACAACAGCAGGTGTCAAGTGATGTGTGGCAGCCGTAAAAAGTTGCCCCGTACTTCACTTCAGTGTTGTTATATTTTTCTGATCCTTCGGGATCATTGATGCCAGCACTATTAAGTGTTGAGAATTGAGTATCACTCAAACCGGTGCTAGTGGGCGTGAGAGATGTTGCCCGTATTTATTATCCCTCATGTACAGACTCAATCAAACCCAGTTAGCAGTTCTCTTGTAATTTTGTTGTGATTAATGCTTCCGAGGGATCACTTTGTTTCTAGATGTTTTTCAACTATAAACATCAACACTATGTAAGTCAAATGAGGCCCAAAATATAATATGTTAGCCATCTACTATATTCCAGAAATCATCATTCTGTTGTCAAACTGTTTAAATTCACCACTTTAAATACTCCTGACTGCTGGTGGGTAGTGCAGCTTTTATTCTTCCGCCAACAAATGAAGTCCTAAAGAATACACAAAAAACAAACAACTTTTAAAATCATCATATTAACACACACAAACTACACAGATGCAATAAATGCACTTTAACTATGACAAATCAAGCAAGAGATTACTTAAATTGGACCACTTTGAAATTTAAAAGAACTTCTTTCTAGACTATAACAGGTTGGGTTGAATTCCGTACCTGGATGAGACCTATAACAGGATAAGTAAATAGTTGATTTTTTTTCTCGATTAATGAAACGAGTAAACCAATAAAACGCCCATGCACTCATCGAATCTTTAGTGTCTCGTCACAGATGTCCAATAAGCAGCTCACTTTTAATTTGTATAAACCTATAACATAAGCCTCAGTGGTTATAGCACTGGTCTTGTAAACCAGGGGTCGTGAGTTCGATCCTCACTGGGGGCTGCATATCATTTTTGCTTATAAGATTTCATACTAATTTTCTATTGTTTATAAAAAACAATCGACTGTATGTTTCACCAACTGAACGAAGGCTCTTTCACATTTAGGTGATGTGTTAAAATGAGAGCCATCGAGCTCAACACTCCCGTGAGACAAAGTTAAACACGGTATGCTGTCTATCAGTACATTCTAATATTTGTTTTCTACAATTGTTCTTTATAAGATGATGTGCATCCAAATATAAATATTCTAAAGCATAATTTACTTCAGGTGCCAAAAGTGTTTATCTCATTTTAGTTCATTATTGAATATTAATTTGGAATCAAATATCAATTAAAGTATTACTTGTTATGTAATATTGATGCATTTTCCTCTTTTATCGCATTATGTTTCATTATGTATATCATTATATTTGTCAACAGATTTTACTCAGTAAATTGTAACAAGAAACGTTAAGCAATAGAGTCGATCATATTTCAAAATGTATCATCTAATAAATTGCAAATATCAGGTATCAGAAGTTAATAAACGGTTTCGATTACTACATAAATATATAAATCAATTTCTAGTATCTACTTCTATTTATATACAACTGTGATGGCCGAGTGGTTAAGGCGTTGGAATTGAAATCCAATGGGCATTGCCCGCGCAGGTTCGAACCCTGCTCGCAGCGAATTTTGGGTAAATTGCATTTTGTATGTTATAGAATCTTGGATATCGGTCATATATCACGTTTCATTACGTTATTTCGTTTTGTCAATTAATAAACAGTAGATATTGACTGTAATGAATGATTTTTATAAGTGATGATTAAATGTTTTACAACGTTCTATAATTCATTTCTAAATAGATGACTTTCAAGACACAACGGTATCGCCTCAGACTCGAGCCTGGTGGTGGTGGTGTTCAAATCACGTCGAGGTCATGCTACATTTGTATTTCATTAATTTATGTATTTACAAGAGCAAGAAAATGATTTGATAGAAATACGGTATATTATGTTGTAGTACCTTTCCGAGGCCTTGTTTTTTGCTACGAGCAGCGTAGTAAAATTGATATCTCGCGAGACCGAAGGTCTACCAACTGCCTCGGAAAGCTACTACAACAGAATTTTCCTTTTATTATATACCTATAATTTTTTAAATAAAAAAAGAAATCATTTTTTTAAACTTTATCATTTATTTCACAATCAGAAACATCAATATGGAGAAATAACATTTATGAACGGTGGATGAATAAATCATTTTTTCAAAAGAGGCAACGCATCCAACACAGTTTTCTATTTAGGAAATAGACATATGGCCGATCCATGTCGTGTCACAATATCAACAAACACTTAAAAAATAAACAGTTTTCAAAAAACAGAAATGCAACTTTTGATTTGGATTGTTTCGCCAGACATGTATGTAAAGATTTTTTACATTTCTTGACACCAGACAATGGTCAATACTACTCAACAACTGACAATTCGTGTCAATCTCCTATAACGTAAACTTAGCGTCTTTATATTTACACAATGCAATAGAATGAAACAATGTTTAAAGTTTAACGTTACACAGCAATACCTATTCAATATAAGTACCGATCCAAACAAGAAAATAATTGAAAGCTTTCTTAAAATTGAAAATAAATAATATTTTCTTCAAAATATTAAAATATATCTTTAACATAAAAGAGTATTTACAAATGGTACTGTGAGTTTCTCCCTACGATAACCTAGTGAAGATACTATATTTCCCTAGGTGATAGATACTTATAGTTATGAGGAAACATCAATACGTGTTATAATCGTCCTAGAAGTAGCTGCGTTAATGTCATCCCGGTATAATAATTTTACTCAAATCATGGAAGTAAATGGCCCCTTTTTGCCTTTCTTGAATACTCTTAACTGGTTTGCAAGTTATTTTTTATATCCAGAAACAAAATCATGTGCAACAAATTAGTGGAATTCAACCTAGCAGATATATGATAATCATCTGGTTCCAATGAATAATGAAATATATAGATGAAACGTTGTCAGTTTAATACATTTTACCTATTCATGCAATGCCTATTTTAGTTACGATTTTCCTGTTGTAGCAACATGTTTTACATCCATGTCTTTGGCGTTTTTGAAATAGCTCGATTTATTGAAATCAATCACAGGAAAGCAATATTTTCAAGCGTTGCAGAAAATATATAATATTTCTTTTACAAAGTAAATTTCAATAGACCTTTTTTTATAAAGGAAAGCTACTTGAATAAAAATAGGAATTGCAATGTTTTATGAAATTTGTACGAACTTTTGTATGCAGTCTGTACAGACAACATTACTCAAGTTTGTGAAAAACGTTAAATTTAATTGGGGTATTGCGGCTCATTGAGTTCAAGAATTGGTTTTATAGAATGTTCACTGAATTAAAAACCAAAGTACAGTAAGTATGATAGAATAACTATTTTCTTTATAGCAAATTAATTAACAAATGAGGCTCATATATGTTCATGCACAAAATAAATCAATACATTTTCTTTGTTTTAGCACCAAAATTATGTTATTAATAACTATTTGTTACTTTGTTTTTTTTCTGTGAAAATTCGTCTAGTACAAAATTTCTAATGACAATAATAGTCAAATTGTGTTTCCATACAGCTGCAATTCAATAGACATAAATAAGTCAGTTTTAATAACGGCAAACTTATGAAAGTTCCCCCTGTAATAAGTTTGATACGCACTTTCTTTGTTTTGTCAGCTAATTAAACTCCTCATCAATATGATCTAAAGATCTAGCAAAACACAAATTAAAACATAGGTTTGAGAGAACACTCATTAAATATTAGACTAAGTTATGTTTGTAAACTGACCAACATGACGGATCTACTGGATTCCGTGAAAGCAGCAAAACGAAACGTAAAATGGGGTTATTTGCCGAGAAATAATATAAGGAAACGACATTAACGCATTCAAAAGTAAATAAAATAAAAATCGTTTTGTTTTCTTATCGAAGATAAATAGAATAAAGTACTTCATTCATTCATTCATGTTTCTTATATTTCTAAAAATGTTCCGTTTAGTCGCACTTGAAGTTTAAGTATGGCTTAAAATGATAAAAATAGGGAACTTACATTTCTGTAAATGACCGTTTTGTCACACTGGAAAATAAAACATTTTTTATTTTTAATGAAACAGTATATTTCAAGATTTAAAGTGCTTTTTATGTTTCATTATCATTGACTTTTCGCTTGTCTACAAAATGGATGTTGGCATTTACTATTAAATATCTTAACACAATACATAAATAAAAGCAACAGGCTAAAGGTCGTCCCAACACCGCCCATCTCGAAATAACTGACACTACACACAATAAAGCAATGAACATTATAATTATAGTGGAGTTTATTTGATACGAAAATTGTTTACTGTAATCATCAAAATATATTGTACGCTGGTCTGAATTCCTGTACAAACATTAAAGATTCATTTTCTGTATTATATTTCGTACTTTGGCCATATTGCAGTCGCTTTTATTGGCAAGTAAATTTACAGATATGTGTTTTCTTTTAGTTCAAATGCCTCAGGCGGAAGACAAATATTTTCACTTTTGTACGTGGAGTAGAACATCAACGTCTGATGTAAGTGATGAGCTTTGTGTAAAAATTGATTGGTATACTTTTAAATACATATGTTATATTATATAAAAAAATATTCATTGTAGATAGATAAATCAGAAAGGAAAACATATCATTCGCAGCGCACGTTCTTAAATGGAATAAGTGATTAAACTTTGTATGGGTTGTTATGATTAAAAAAATGTAGGTATAATATTCATTAAATGGTTTGTAATCAATATAATTATATTAAATATTGCGGCTGCATTATGCATGCTATAAATAGAAATAAATTAATACAAATTACTGTATGATAAATCATTACGTTACGTTACATTCTTTAGTAAATTCGAATTCAAATATACACTGTATGATTAAATATTAAAAGATTGTGTGCCAAATATATTTGAGATTTTTAAGACGTTAATAACAGTGACTTTCGTTGCTGTTTTTGTGCCACATCTAAGTTGTTTCAATTTTGAAATGAAAATAAGTCAACAAAAATGTATCTTTTAAGACTGTATTTATATAATTTCAGTCCTGTATGAGTACACAATGGATAGAATAGCAAAATTTATGCAAGAAAATTTAAATGGATATAACTTGCCCGCAGATGATCTAATAGAAATACGCGGAGTTCTTCTCAGAAGATTTGGTGCAAAATTTTCCGAAGGTCTTTCTCCAGAAGGACGTATAGCCATGGAGGAGGCTGCTAAATGTGAAGTGGACGGCGCAATACGTTTACAACAAACAAAAGACAAAGAGGGTAGTTATACAACTAATAAAGATACAACAGCAAAAGTGAAAAATTCAACATTAAATTGAAATTAAATTGGTCCACAGATACGAATGATAAAAGCACAGTCTTCAGCGTTTGATATAATAAAAGGATAAATTAATGAAAAATCTTTGCGATGTGCTCACTTATCACTAGCTTTCACGTTTAGTAATTTTAAAATTAAAACAAAAGACAATTTATTTTAAACTTATTGTAAGCAATAGAACTTCACTGAAAGCGTTCACCATTTGATAAATTAATAAAATTTGGTTTACTTGGTCTTGGTTCACAATACCAAAAATCGTTTACAAATTTGGTAAATATATCGTTTTGATCCTTTTCAGACATTGTAATAGTTCTGTTATAATGTTTTATAAATATTTTTATAACTTAGTTCATTCGCTCATTCAAATGTATCATTATTCTGAATCTCTGTGTAAATAGTGGCTGATATTACATTTCATGCATTATAATCAAAATGATATGAAATATAACTTTCACATTCGTTTGTCAATCTATCGAAGATCACAAAAAATATACCATAGAATTACAGCTATAATAAAATGTGGTTTATCTGCCTTTATGAATAAATGTTCGTAGGAAATTTGAATGTTTTTTAAATTACTATAATCATAATAATATAACACACATGTATGCTATTTGTGAATATTTTATTATTATTTTTATTATTATTATTATAATTATTATTATTATTATTGGAAATATTGAAGTAGGAAATATGGTAATATTTTTTCTTGACAAAGAATACGATTTCTTTCCTGTAAATTATTTTACAATATATTGGCTAGTCAATAGTCGAAAACATGACAGTAACGATACATGAACTCATGTTTGCATACACTTCATAAGTCAAAAGTGTTTTAAATTATTTTCTTCAGACATAATTGCTCTATCCTGGTCCATATTGTACAAGGATTGCCTTTATTATGCACACTTGATAAACTGTGTGATTTACCCGTAGTATTTACTTTTATTTGAGAGCGGTACAAAATTAAAAAGGTTGGGACTCTAGCTGCAATGATCTTTGTATGCTCCAGTATTGAATGATTCGGAGGTATATTGTCTGTCATTCTGTCTGTTAGTAATACTGTCTGTCTTTTAGGCATTTTGTCTATCCCAAAACTTCAATCATGCTCATAAAACCAGAAATTATGCCCGACTGTGTTGTGGAAAGGTGTAGATAGCGGCTACACATTTGTACAGGAAAGAGTAATTTTTGTCGTGGTCTCATTTTACTTTATAATATATAGGATTAGGTTTTTATGGCGATGTGATTTACAAACTTCGTCAAATTTTGGGTCATAGTAATTTTTCTGCTGTTTTAACTAAAATCATTTTATCAAAAGAAGTTATGACCCCTACTGTTTTAAGACATACTGCATGCTTAGTGTTCAACTCGTTTACAGTTGGACACTACGCTTTCCTCTTTAGATTACATCTGACGGACCAAGTGGGAGAGACTCTATGATGGACAGTTCTTAAAGCACTTTGGGAGTGAATTGCCTAAATGTTCGTCTTCTGCCTTGCTTCGTCGGACTTTGGTAAGTGATTTTCTTGTTGCTCTGTCTTCTTTCAGGACATTGAGTACTTTTGTTATGGTCATTGTGGTTTACTTTTAAATGTTTCTACATTATTATTTTGGTGTTTTACTTATCTAACCTTTTGGAACCATAACAACTGTTAGAATTTCACTTGGCGGGGATTCATTTTATTTACACTGCCTCGTTTATAGGAACATTGGGGGAATAAGAGTAAGGTTTGGTGCACCATTAACCAGTTTAAACTCCCCAGCAGTACTTGTGCTGCTGTACGTTCCAAGGCGGCGCCCCTCTGTGTTGTCTATGTTGTTTCATACTGTTTTGGTGACACTTTTGCTTGTGTCCCTTGTTGTTTTCTCTTCTACGGTAAGTATCTTCATCTTTGCCCCTAGTTTTTTTCTTTAATTTACCCCCTTGTCCGGGTCGTCTCCTGACCCCTTCCCCTGTGCCCTTTGACATTGTGGGCCTTTTATTCAATCATTTATTTGTTTTCTTTGAATTCCTTATCGGTTACAAAATATTTATTATTTTAATAATTAGACTATCCGTGCTCTGCCTTGTGCCCTGTCCTGTTTTTGTTTGGGGTCCGCCTGGGCTCCTTGCCGTTGGTTCTTGTTGCTGGGTCGTGTGGGGGTTACGTTCATTGAACGACGACTTTCCTTGTTAATCTTGTTTATAAATTTTTACAATTATTCAGATAATTATTATTTTCAGTGTATTTACAGTTATACAGTCATGCTCTTTATATACACAATAATGTCTTTAAGTTATCGTTAAAATAATATATTTGCAGAAAATAGCATATATTTCTAAACATATGTTTAGATGTTCAAATTTTCTGAACTGTATAGGATTTGATAAAATAATTCGCTGCGAGCAGGGTTCGAACCTGCGCGGGCAATGCCCATTGGATTTCAAGTCCAACGCCTTAACCACTCGGCCATCACAGCTGCATATGCGATTAGGAAAAGTGTATTCCGTTTTTTTATTGCTGTGTGAAAACATCTGTGATTGATGAAATAGACCATTAACAATTACAACATGTATGTAATACCTATAAACTGACACATCTGGCAAAATCCGGTTCAATGATTCTTGTTAGAGTTATGACCCTTTAATGAGTTTTGTGACATGCAAATGGCTATCAAGAAATGACACATGTGATCACTGATCGCTCTTGCTTTAATTAGTAGTAAAAGTGATGAACGAAACATAAGTAGTTAGACTGATTTGGTTTAACAGTTGTGCGTGTTATATAAAAGTATTAAATGATAATTTTATAATATGAAACTAGATAGTATTTAGAAAGTGAAAACAGAAATTTTAAGAAGTGTTATACAATTTAATAAAGGCTGATTATCTTACTGTAGAAAGTGCACTTATTATCTAACTAAAGATTTAATAAAAATATATAGCAGAACAAATACATGTAAATAGTTGACTTATTCCAGAATGGTTGAGACGTATAAACCTAATCAAATTTCTATAAACCTTTATCATATAAAATGAGCCTCCACAGCTCAGTGGTTACAGCACTGATCTTGTTAACCAGGGGTCGTAAGTTCAATCTTCACGTCGGGCTGCTCGTAAATTTTACCAAAAAAAATATTTATATTGTAACAGTTTATAAAAAAAAATTGCAAATATCACTACTTAACGACGAATCTTTCACATTTTTGTGATCTGTTAAAATGAGGGCCTACGAGCTCAACACCTTCGTTATAGAGCCTGCGATCAAAACAAAGCTTGGGCATATAAAAACAGTATCAACAATAGTATAAGTACACCGTTCACCTTTGCTCTTTGGAAAGAAACAATGCATTACGTATCACAATAGGAAATGAAATAATTTAATGCATGTCTAAAGTTTAATGTTACACAACAGTGGCTATTCAATTTAAGTACCGATCAAAACAAAAGAAGAATTTAAAGCTTTCTAAAAATTGAGAACAAAAATTATTTTCAACAAAACTCAATATCTTTAACATAAAAGATTATTCACAAGTTGTACTGTGAGTTCCTTCCTACGATAACCTAGTGAAGATACTATATTTTCCTGCGTGATAGATACTAACAGATATGAGAACACATCGATAATTGTTACAATCTTTCTTAAAGTAGCCGAATGTTATCCTGGTATCATTACGTTACTTAAAACCATGGACGTAAACGGCTCCTGTTTGGGGTTTCTTGAATATTCTAAAACTGGTTGGCAAGTATTTTATATATCCAGGTACAATGCTGCTCAATTAAGATAAACAAATTTGCGGATGTTAAGCTGGTAGATACAAGTCATCCTTCCGATTCCAAGGAACTGTAAATATATTGATCACACGTTGTCAGTTTTTGTTATGCAATGTCTATTTTAGTTACCACTTTCTATTGTATCAATATGTTTTAGATCTGTCTCGTCTGCGTTTTTGAAATCTACCACAGGGACACAAATTTTCCAAGCGTTGTAGAAAATATATTATACTTGTTTTAAGACGTATATGTTATATGACTTAAAATGAAATATCTGAATGAATTTATCATTGATCCTCATCATTATATACAAAAATTTTCCTCTTTTATATAACTATATTTATGTCATCATTTCATCGTTTTTTGCAGTCTGTTCCATCGCTAACCTTCCTTCTGGCGAAAGAACCTCCGAAAATTTTGTTTTAAATCTTCCCATCAAAATGTAACGAATTTCTAGAAGTGTTTCTTCTGGTAGAATATATCCTTTTAGGTTAATATCCTAAAAGCTTTTCATTTCAACTGTTTTTGTTCTCTCAGATGAAGTATCAATCATATTTGAAACAAAATTCATCAACAAAATATTTCACTTTATTCTTCTGCAATAATATACCTATGAAATGTATGTTTTCTTAAAAATACGAGAGTAATTCCTTATTTATTTTATATTATTTACAATTTTGTCTCAATGGATTTTCTTGTGTATCTTTAAATGAAGGACCTACATTTGAACAGTGTTTATACATAATACATGAACATTATACACAAGACATGCTACATGAAAACTATTTTAATCCAAGTTCCACCAAATATTATAAAAGCTTTTCCTTCAGGTGATGTGCGACATTGTGTGAAATCCCAAAGAAGATTGTTTTTGTATTTTTTCGCTCGTTTAAAGTTATATTTAGCAAACTAGTAATAGTAAACCGCTCATGTTTCTTTTCAAATATGAATATTTTATCTTAAGGATTAATAACAAAACTGACAATATATGTCAATGTTCTAGCATAATATATTAAAAGGTTATTATCTCTGTATTGATCGACGATTTCAAAATCACTTTCAAGCAATAGAGAGTAGGATTTATGAAATTGATTGAAAAGATTTTATTTTCGTTCTAGGATTAACATAATTATATTGATATGAAATGGAAATAATCATGTTTTTCATTATATAAAAACATACACATAATAGCAGAAAGTAGTTCAGTCTCTTAATAATTATAAAAACTTTGTACACCCATTTCAATCGAATTTAACTTTTTTCTTATCTGATGCGTTGACAGGAAGAACGAAACTATTCATTAAAACAGTCTTTACAAAGAACGATGTTTCAAATCGCAGCTGCTGGCAAAAAAATAAATACCTATTCACTTTTGACAAAACGTTCTATAATAACGATGAATTCCATTATAATATTTAGTGTCGATCTCCAAGTTGCAGTGTCTGTCTACAATATTGTTTTTAAAATACAAGGTGTAAGAATTAATATTTAAAATTTATTCGGATTAAATCAACTAATGACATTTCAATGCCGTAAAACACAAATCGAGGCAAAACAGTGTTTCTCTAAGTTGCTTCATATCCATGTAGGTAAGTTTGCAAACGCTGGGCAATTTCAATTGAAATATACTGCAAATATAAAGAAAGAGTGCTCTAAAATGAAAGCAACACTTAGGGATCTGACCATATACCTCTCATTTAGTGGACAAATTACTTTCCTGACTGTGCTATTGCGACTGCGATGAAAACTTATGAATTAAGCTAGAGGGACTTTTCAAAAAGAAATGATTATACACTCTATATTAATTCTCGTTAAATCACACGAAAGAGCTGAAATTGTTTCAAATATTTAAATGAGTGCTAACTGACATGCCAAATCGGACTATATACCAACCTGAAAAATTGTTTATATCATATATAACAGATAAATAAATATGAAGTTTACAGGATGACATGTTCTGATTTCATTGACCTGTCAGTTGTGAATACATTATAGCACTCATTAAAAACATCGATACCACTGTGATGCGCCGATTGGTTACTTGGTTGGACTTGAAATCAATTGTGCATTGCCCGTGCAGGTTCGAACCCTGCTCGCAGCGAATATAATTTTCTTCTCGGGTAAAATTCAATTTTTATACGTTTTAGAAAACATTTTAACGTTTTACTATGAATATAATATTTCTTTTTAACAATTAGGTTCATATTGTTCAAATTAACTATAAAGAAATGTTTCTCTAAATGTTAAAAGTTTTATTTCATTTCACTGTCACTCGTAGTGGCGTAACGGTAGCGCGTCTTTCTCCAGATCAGAAGGTTGCGTGTTCGAATCACGTCGAGGTCATGCCTTTTTTATTTATTTATTTACTTCTTTTCAGTAATTTATTTGATGCCGACACAATATCAAAGCAGAGCTGCTGTAAATACATGTTATTTCATTGTGAATTTAAGGTTTTTTCCATAGCCGCTTAAAGATAATTTGATATAATACTAGTATATGACAGCGCAGGTATTTTTTTTACTCAAAAACACATATAGAAGGATGTAATAAAATAAAACAATCTATATGAAACTGATGAGTTAAGCAAACACTGATTATTAATATCATCTAACTAAAGATTGATTATAAATATACAACACAACAAATAAACAGCCAACTTTTTCCTAATGGTTGAAACGTGTAAACCAGTATAACCCACGCACATATCGAACTATTCTCGTCACAGATGTTCATTTACTAAGCAGATTATTTTAATTTATATTTACCTTTATCCTACAAAATGAGCCTACAAAGCTTAGTGGTTAGAGCACTGGGGTTGTAAACCAGGGATAGTGAGATCGATCCTCACTGGAGGCTGCTTATCATTTTTGCTTAAAGCATTTCATACTATTTTTCTTTTGTTTGTAAAAAACAATTGTATATTTCATCCAACTTAACGAAGGCTCTTTCACATGTAGGTTTTGTGTTTAAATAATAAACATCGAGCTCAACACTTCCGTTGTACAGCCAGTGATTAAAACAAAGCTGACAATGTTAAACACAGTTTACCGTTTTTTGTTTTGTTTGTTTGTTTTGGGTTTTTTTCTCATTTTTTCTTTACAATATGATGTTCATCCATATATGAATATTCTAAAGCATAATTCACTTGAGATGCCAAAAGTGTTATATGTAATAGAAAGAGCACCGAAACACGAGGCTATCTGATTTGTACGAGGGGGCGTAGCCCCCGAGTATAAATCAGATTGCCGAGTGTTTTGATGTTCTTTCTCTTTTGTATCATAGTCAAACATAAAAGCACGTTCCCTGTTCCACAATATGAAACCCCGGCAAAAATGAACCAATGAACGAACATCTGGATATGACATTTCTGTCGCTTTCCCTTTCTCTGCCGTCACAATATGTAAACCCCAGCAAAAATGAACCAATGAACGAACATCTGGATATGACATTTCTGTCGCTTTCCCTTTCTCTGCCATCACAATATGTAAACCCCAGCAAAAATGAGCCAATCAATGGGCATGCTCTGGAGTGCGGGTAACTAATACCCGCACTCCAGTTAACGCACTGTGCATGTATATGTATACGATTTAACCCTGACACATTTTCAACAGAAAGGTCTCCAAACTATGATACAAGCTCATTTTAGTTCATTTTTTTAAAATTTATTTGGTATCAAATTTCTATAAAAACCATCACTTGTAAAGTAATAATGTTGCATTTTTTCTTTTATCGCCATAAATATATTTTAATGTATATAATTATAATTGTCAAAATATTTCTCTACCTCGATAAAAGTTAACAAGAAAAGTTAAGCAAAAGTGTCAATTATTTGTCGAGTTTTATCAATCTGACATATTGCAAATATCAGATATCAGAATTTTAGCCATTTCATAATTGTATAAATCAATTTCCATTTTATACTACTATGTTCAACAGCTGTGATGGCCGAGTGGTTAAGGCGTTGGACTTGAAATCCAATGGGCATTGCCCGCGCAGGTTCGAACCCTCCTCGAAGCGATAATATTTTTAATCTTTCTTGGGTAAATAAATATTGCATATGCATACACCACGTTTCATTATGTTATTTCGTTTTGTCAATTAATTAACAATAAACATGGACTGTAATGATTTTAATGATTATATGCTTTACAAAATTTCATAATACATTAAATTTTTGATGAAGAAAAAGATCAAATAGATTGAATTTTAAATACCACCAACACAATTATGTCATGATGAACGATTAATATAACATCCCTTATTGAGTGTACGGGCCGACTTTTACAGCATCCACACGGCACAAACAACGCTGATGCTAATGTGACAATACAATAAAATAGATATAATTGCTTATTTCAAGACCGCCGAAAGCAAACATCTCAAACCTTACAAAGTCATTTAGTGAAGGTATATCACAGAAAAATGAAGAGAAAAATACACTACAGAAAGGTACGATATTTAAACATGATTCAACATAAAAATGTATCGTTTTATACTTTACAAAACATATACAACAATGTATTTACATTTTAACGATAATAACAAATCATTTGATGAACATTTTTAAAGTAAAAAATTAACTATAAGTATATCGTCAACACAAAGTCTTTTATCTTATTTGCAAGTAATAGATAGTCAAAAACGTATGGCAATTGGACCTGAATTAGAATAATACATTTTTATAAAGTTTAATGTTATATAACAGTAGCCATTTAATGTTCATATCGAAACACTGAGTGTTCTTAAAGTGGAAACGAAAACTCTTCTAAAAGATCCATATCTTTACGTAAAAGAGTATTTACAAGTAGTGCTATGAGTTTCTTCTTAAAATAACCTAGTAAAGATACTATATTTCCCTGCGTAATAGATGCTAATAATAATGGGAAAACATCGGTAAGTGTTACAATCCTAAAAGTAGCTGCTTGAATTTCATCCCGGTATAATTCCGTTACTTAAAAACATGGAAGTAAACGGCCCCTTTTTGCGTTTCTTAAATATTCTATAACTGGTTTGCAAGTATTTTACATATCCAAGTACAATACTGCTCAGTTATGATAAACAAATTTGCGGATGTTAAGCTGGTAGAATCAAGTCATCCTTCCGATTCCAAGGAATTATAAATATATAGAGCATACGTTGTCAGTATATATTTATGCAATGTCTATTGTAGTTACCATTTCCTATCGTATCAACATGTTTTAGGTCTGGCTCGTCTGCGTTTTTGAAATCTACCACAGGAAACAAATTTTCCAAGCGTTGTAGAACATATATTATGCTTGTTTAAAGACGTAAATGTTATATGACTTAAAATGAAATATCTGAATGAAATTATCATTGATCCTCACCAATATATACAAAAAATTTCCTCTTTTATATAACTTTATTTATGTCATCATTTCATCGTCTTTTGCAGTCTGTTCCATCGCTAACCTTCCTTCTGGTGAAAGAACCTCTGAAAACTTTGTTTTAAATCTTCTCATCAAATTGTAAGGGATTCCTAGAAGTGTTTCTTCTGGTAGAATATATCCTTTTAAGTTATCCTCTATGAAAAGAATAAAACTTTTCATTTCAATTGTTTGTCTATTTTCAAGTGAAGTACCAATCATATTTGATGCAAAATTCATGAACAAAATATGTTTATTAATTCATCTGCAATTATTTAATCATGGAATAAGTTTTACGAATGTATTTAACATAAGAACGTTTTAATCCAAATTTAACGAAAATATATAATTCCTTCAGTGACACTTCAACAATGTGCTTCATTGTGTGAGAACCCATGGGAGATATTTTTATATTTTCACTCGTTTAAATAGTTTTGCAAACTAGTAATAGTAAACCGCTCATGTTACATTTCAAATATAAATATTTCATTATAAGGATTAATAACAAAAGTGACAATATATATATCAATGTTCTAGCATAATATATTTAAAGAGTATTATCTCTGTATTAATTGACGATTTCAAAATCACTGTTTAGCAAAAGAGAGTAGCATTCATGAAATTGATTGAATAGATTATATTTTTGTGGATAATAATGATACGAAGTGGAGATATTCATGTTTTTCGTGACATCAATATCTTACAAATAATAGCAGAAAGTAGTTTATAGTCTCTGACTTACTATAAAATCTTTGTACACGCAATTAAATCAAATTCAATTATATTTTCAGTTGTGACGCGTTGACAGGAAGAAGGAAACTATTCATCAAACCATTCGTTACAAAGAACGATGTGTTAAATCGCAGCTGCTGGCAAAAATATACATTTTCACTTTTGACAAAACATTCTTTAATAACGATGAATTCCATTACAATCTTTACGGTCAATCTCCAAGGTGCAGTGTTTGTCTACAATATTGAATGTTGTCCTTGCATAAAGGACTAATATTTCTTAAATTTTGTTATGTTTGTTCAGAAACACTTTTAACTTTGGGAAAAATACATATTAATAAATAAATAAACTCACCAAAGCGATAGTTGTTTTTGTATGTTGTTCGTTTTGTTTAAATATCTTTTGCGCTTAAAGTCTATACACTTTTAAAATACAAGGTGTAAGAATTAGTATTAAAAAATATTCGGACTAAAACAATGGCATTTCAATGCCGTAACACACTCAACAAATCAAGGCAAAACAGTGTTTCTCTAAGTTGCTTTATATCCGTGTTGATAAGTTTGCAAATGCTCGGCGATTTCAGTTGAAATATACTGCAAAAAATAAAGAATTAATATTTAAATTTATTCGGATTAAATCAATAAATGGCATTTCAATACCGTAAAAGACAATCCAAATCATGGCAAACGATGTTTTTCTAAGTTGCTTCATATTCAGTAGATAAGTTTGCAAACGAAGGGCAATTTCAATTATAATATACTGCACAATTAAAGAAAGAGTAACTCTAAAATAAATGCAACAGTTAGGGATCCGACCTCTCATATTTAGACAAATTACTTACCTTATTGTGCTATTGCGAAATCAATGACGACATATGTATTAAGCTAGAGTGCTAGAGTGACTTTTCAAGCAATAAGTTTTACAATCCATAGTAATTCTCGTAAATCGCACGAGCCGAAATTGTATCAAACATTAAAATGAGTGTTATAATGTATTCATAACTGACATGCCAAATCTGACTATAAATCAACCCGAAAAAAATTGCTAATATACAAATACATGTATATACATATATATTTATAACAGATAAATAAATTTTTATATCAGATATAAGCGAGTTTAAGGGTTGGTATATTCTGATTTTATTACCTGTCAGTTTTGAATACGTTATATCACACATTAAAAATTCGGTTGCACTTAAAGGTCTCGGCCCAGTGAATTTTCGTACTCTTTGTTCTGTAGTAAATCAGTCAAATTTGAGCCTTTATTTTGGATTCCACTGGTCTTGTTGAATTATATACAGTCTTCAAACTTTAAACATCAACACTAAGTCAAATAAGACCCGAAATATGATATGTTAGCCATATTCTTTTTCCAGAAGTCTTCATTCTGTTGTCACATTGTTTAAATTCACCACTTTAAAAATTCCTGACTGATGGTGGGTAGTACATCTTTAATCCTTCCGCCAACAAAAGAAGTCCTAGAGAATGCACAAAAAACAACTTTTAAAGTTATCATATAACACACAAAAACTACACAGATGCAATAAATGCATTTTAATTATTACAAATCAAGCTTGAGATCACTTAAATTGGACAACTTTAAAATTTTAAAGAACTTCTTACTAGACTATAACGGGTTGGGTCTAATTCCGAACCGGATGAGACCTTTAACAGGACAAGTAAATATATGATTTGTTTTCTCGATTAAAGAAACGAGTAAATCATTAAATAGCCGATGCACTTATCGAATCTTTAGTGTCTCGTCACAGATGTCTATTTACTAAGCAGCTTATTTTTAATTTATATAAACCTTTATCCTATAATATGAGCCTCCATAGCTCAGTGGTTAGAGCACTGGTCTTGTAAACCAGGGGTCGTGAGTTCGATCCTCACTGGGGGCTGCTTATCATTTTTGCAGGAAAAAAATCACAATATTTTTCTTTCGTAAAACAATTGTTTATTTCACCCAACTTAACGAAGGCTCTTTCACATTTATGTGATGTGTTTAAATGAGAACCACCACGCTCATCACTTCCGTTGTGGATCCGCGTCCAAAGCAAAGCTGACAAAGTTAAACACAGATTGCTTTCTATCAGTACATTCTAATATTTCTTTTCTACAATTGTTCTTTATACGGGGAAGTCAAAGTCCGGGCCCGCAAAGCGGGCCCGGGCTTTGGCTTGCCCGGCTATAGACTACACGTGTCTATTTAAAAGAAAATTCAAATAAAAAAACAATTAAAAAAAAATATAGAATTCTATACCTATCAATGAAATTTTCAGTGTCAGTTCTAGTTAGGCGGAGCCGCCATTTACAATGTAACTCAATGATAAAAGGCGGTGTATTCCGATAACGGAACAAATCTAAACTTTTCGGATTAATAATAATCGTCGAGTGTTCCGAATGAAAACGGAAGTTGGTACATATAATACCGAATGAAACCTTTAAAACGGAAAAATAAAATGATTTTTTTACCGACTTCCCCGTTCATAGGCTTTGCCTAATTTCATATTAAAATGATGTTCATCTAAATATAAATAGTCTAAAGCAAAATTTACTTGCAGTGCCAAACGTGTTGTATGCTCTTATTCAGTAAATTGTAACAAGTAACGTTAAGCAATAGTGTCAATCATTTGTCAAAATCTATCAATCTGACAAATTGCAAATACCAGATATCAGAAGTAAATAAAATGGTTCAGTTATTTCATAATTATATAAATCAATTTCTATTATCTACTTCTATTTATGTACAGCTGTGATGGCCGAGTGGTTAAGGCGTTGGACTTGAAAATCAATGGACATTGCCCGCGCAGGTTCGAACCCTGCTTGTATGTTATTAAAACGTTTGGTATCGGTCATACATCACGTTTCATTACGATATTTCGTTTTGTCCATTAAAATATTAACTGTAATTAATGATTTTTATAGGAGATGATTAAATGCTTTATAAAATTCCATAATACATTTCTAAATACTAGTAGATGACTTTCAAGGCGTAAAGGTAGAGCCTGTGACTCCAGACAGGTGGTGTTGTTCGAATCACATCGATGTCATACTCTATTTGTATTTCATTAATTTATGTACTTAAAGAGCGAGCAATTGATTTGATAGAAAAGATATTATTCGTTGTAATAGTAATAAAGAAAAAAGCAAATAATTAGACTGATATGATATAATAGACTATAAAGAAATATTTTTGTGATGATTAAACGCTTTATTATAACATTTCACAGTGTATATGTACATAAATGACCATGTGGCGCAACGGTAGCCCGTCTGAGTCCAAATCAGAAGGTTGTATGTTAAGATAATATCGATTTCATACATTTTTTTATTAATTTACATATGTCATAGAGCAGGCTACGGACAGTGCTTTTGTAAAAAAGCAGCCATCACATCCTAAGAATGATTATACAGTATTCAAAAAGAATTATTGGAACGAACCGAGTATGAAGAAAAGATAAAATAGAATAGATTTATCAAAATACCACCAGCACAATAATGTCGTACTGAACGATCTTCAAGGATCGGAAATATAACATCTCTTATTGGGTGTACGGGCGACTTTTACAGCCTCAACACGACACAAACATCGCTGATGTGACAATAAAATAGAGATAATTGCTTATTTTCACGAACGCCAAAAACAAACGTTTCAAACCATTACAAAGACATTTAGTGAAGATATATTACATACAGTATCGTTTTAATTCGACAGAAAGAATATTTAAAAAAAAAACTAAAAATATGTACGGTAATTAAACCTGTTTCAACATGGAATGTATCGTTTTCTTCATTACAAAACATATACATTATGCATTTACATTTTCATGAGAATAAAAAAATAATATGATGAACATTTTTAACAAACCCATAATTTTATTTTGAGAACGAGAGATGTTGAACCGTTTCATAAAAAGACCTAGTCAAACAGTGTCTGCAAATTTTATTTTATTATTGCTGTCGTTGCGCTCTCGAGGAATATGCTGATTTTTTGTTTTCTTTTTAGTTGTTCTTTTTTATCTTTTGTTCCGATTTCACCAGAATTGTATGTAGAAGTTTTGTATATTTGTTGACATCAGACAATGGCCAATACTTCTCGACCACTGACAATTCGTGAAATCTCCTATTATGTCAACTTAGTGTCTTGATATCGACGAACTGATTTTAAAGTAAAAAGAAAAACGACAGTAGTATAAGTACATCGGGGTTTTTCCCTTGTTCTTTGTAGATAAACATTTCATTCCGTATCGCATTTACACAATGCAATAGGATAATACATGTTTTAATTTTACACTGCAATAGCTATTTAATCAATATAGTACTACGTACCGATCAAAACAAAATAATTATTAAAAGCTTTCTGGAAATTTAAAAAAAATCTGTTCTTTAAAGTTAAATATCTTAACAAAAAAAAAGTATTTACAAGTTGTTCTGTGAGTTCTTTCCTACGATAACCTAGAGAAAAAATCTTATATTTTCACGTGTAATTGATACTAGTTATGAGGTCTGTCTGGAGTCAAATGTAGCTGCTTTACTTTCATCTCGATAATTATAATAATGCATGGCTATTCTTTGCCTTTCTTGAATAAGATAAACTGGTTTGCAAGTAGTTTTATATATCCAGGTACAACATAATGTTCAAGGAATTTGCGAAAGACAAGCTGGTAGATATACAACAACCAAAAGATTCTAATGAAATATTGGTCAAACGTTGTCAGTTACATTATGATTTATGCAATGCCTGATTTAGTTACTTTGTTACTATTGTCTTATTGTAGCAACAAGAATATGATTCAGCTTCTCTGCTTTTTTTTTATTTATTTTGAAAAAGTACAATTTAATAAAATCAACCAGAGGGGGAAATGTCGTTGCAAAAAGCTTATCAAGTAAATGTCAAGTGATGTAGAATGAAATATCTGAATTAATTGATCATTGGTCCTTATCATTATATTCAAGAAAATTCCTCTTTAATATAACTTTATGCATGTCATCATGTCATCGTCATTCAGTCTTACATTTTGCAGTCTGATCCATCGCTAACCTTCCTTTTGGTGCAAGAAGTTCCAAAGACTTTGTTTTAAATCTTCTCATCAAAATATCAAGGTTTTCAAGAAGTATTTCTTCTGGTAGAATATATTCAAACGATGTTTATAACTAATACATAAGATATAATAGATGAAGAACATTTCAATCCAAATTAGACCAAAACATATATTGGTTATTTCTGCAGTGAAACTTTAATATTTGATTCAGTTCAACAATGCGCTACATTGTGTGTGATTCAATGGGATATTTTTTTTATATTTTCGCTCCTTTATATTGTTTTTGAAACTTTTGAAAGTAAACCTCTCATAGAGTATGTTAATGATCTAGCATATCATATTAAAAGCGTATTGTATGTGTATTGATCGACGATTTCAAATCCATTGTTAAAAGAGAGAAGCAGTCATGCAGTTGACTGAATAGATTATATTTTATTCTCGTTGAAAGATTAACATAATTATAATGATACGAAATGGAAATAGTCATGCCTTTTATGATATAAAAAAGGTACGAATAAAAGCTGAAAGTAGTTTAGTCTCTGGATAATTGAAAAAAAAAATATTATTTTTTATTTGTGATGCAAATATATATTGTGGTGACATTTTCAGACTTTTAAAATTTCTCTTTTCAGAAAACGATGTTTTAAACCGATATTCTGGAGTATTTACGTAACTTCATGGTGTTTAGATATCAGAAGCTGGTAAGAAATCATTTAAGGTTTGTTGTTCTATAAGATTCAAATCGAATTTTGAATTAATGTTTTAAATACTTTAGGAATACTGATAGCATTAACTTCTTATTGTTGTTGTTGCTGACAAGCGAATGTTGTCTTTCTGTACAATTGAAATGTATTAAAATTAAACATTTTTTTTCTTTTGTTTTAAATAAACTAATATAGTAATATCTTTTTAATGAATACAGATTTAATGTATTAATTACGTTGCTTGATTTGTAAATCATGTAACATTTCTAAGAGGTAAAACATTTTCGTATAACAGGGAAAGAAATAAAATTGATTGAAGTTAAATTTATCGACCTCCTTATATCCGAAAAAAAATGCCTGATTGATGTTTACACCTGCCGATTGTGTTACCATTTTCTGTTCATATCAATAGATATGAATTAAACAATTCGGGACTTACACTGGCAAATCTAGACTTAAATGCATAAGTCAACACTTACGCCCCACACAGAGCTGCGACTTTAGGACGATCATGCCGATCAAGCCACGATCTGAAAAAGTATTGGATTGGGGCCGATCGGCGTCAAAATCGAGCAATTTGGCAAATTTTGGTCTTCATTTCGACTGTACTACGATGTTCCCACGTCAAACGCGTTGCTGACACGCTTCTACTACGATGTTACGCTGACCGACGCCGACCAGCGGCCGCGTTTACTGCGTTTATACTTCGTTGCCGCTACGACATTCAAGCTCGCACTACGACGCTACGCAGACGTAGACGACTGTACAACGATATCGCTACGACGGTGCCGATCATATCATGCTTGTAGTACGCTTCTGGTACGTTTTTGCGATGATATATATATATATATATATATATATATATATATATATATATATATATATATATATTCACACATACCTTCACTTAAGGGGCCCATATATAGGACCGAGTTGAGTGGCATTATTTCATGCCGTCAGTTTTTATATACGCCACTATATAGGCCTATAATGAACATTTCCATACAACAGAACTAAGGGGTACTAAGTTATATATATAAACTATATATTTGATTTTACCATAGGTGAAAACATATTGACCAATAACATAAAACCCCATTAAAAATATATACATTTGTGGGACATATATCATTTACTACTAAAACCGGCCTACGGGCACTATGTTAGAAGGGTAGCCTACGCCCCCATACATCGTTTTAAACATGCCAGAGTTGCGAGGCCTTATATATGCCCCACATTAAATATAAACCCCACAAGTATGGTCTCAAATAGACCGATGCCCCGTAAATGGAGGAATGTGACTGTATATATATATATATATATATATATATATATATATATATATATATATATATAAAATTATAATGTTTAAGAAATAACAAACTCTATATGTAAAATCGGTAGCGCTTTCAATGCTTTCTTTGCATATCTTCAGCCGAAACTTTAATAAACATATAAACAAATGACGTAACGTCACAAAAAAAAGCGGGAACGTTAAATGAAAACGTATTTCCCGGCAAACACAATATGGTTATTTATACTGAAAAATAGAGAATACGGACATTGAGCATAATCCGAACAATCTGGCAGTGAATAAATGACATTTATTAAAGGGAGGTAATAAAATTCACAAGTTAATGATTTTATGGCCACAAATTGTATGGTAATTAACAATTTTTACTCAATAAATATTGCTAAATAAACGAACAATTGGACTGAATAAAATCGCAATCATTTCTTTCATAATTAAAAATGAAGAGATTGTAATAAATATGAAGTACTTGTATATATATACCTTGTTAAATGATTTTTAACAATGAGCATTTAGTTGTGGTTTTAATAACTTGAATAAAAGTTTTTCTTTTTCTTCTCTAAAATTATCACTTTCGATTAATATCTTATGTAGAGGGAAAATGCTAAATTTACCTCCTGAACAATTATGTAAATGTTTATTTACTTGTAACATTCTGAGTTCTTCAGTGTTTGTTTGTTGCCTATGTAAAGTCATACGTTTACATAATTCATTTTTTGTTTGGCCAATATAAAACTGTTTACAGTTGTCACAAATTATTGAATATATCACATTTTTTGAAACACAGTTCATACTTTGTTTTATCTTAAATGTCTTACTGTTACAAAATTGTATTTCATTTCCTTCTATTAGAGAAGGACATGTCTTACACCTACTCCTGTTGCATTTAGAAACTGTTGTTACAGTATTATTTGTCATGTCGAACTTTGAAGAGGTTAAGATGTTTTGAAGATTTTTTGCTTGTCTTTTACTGTTTATAATGCGCTTCTTTTCTAAAACACTGTTCATCTTTTCACTTTTTCGTAACACATTCTCACAAGATCGAATTGCTTGGGAAATATTGGTATTTTTGGGATTAAATGTTGTTACACATGGGATAACGTTGTACTTGTTGTTAGCTGTTATGTTTTCTTCAGTTTTGATGGGACCTTTCAATTTGGCTTTAGATATTCCGTATGTAATAATTTCATCTGGGTAATTCTGATTTTTAAGTCTTGTAGTTAGTTCTGAGAGGCGCTTTTCTTGCAGTGTTTCTCCTCTTACTATAGTTATGATTCTTGACGCAAGGTTGAAAGGAATGTTTAACTTTGTATGTTTCGGATGACACGATTTTAAGTTGAGGTAGTTTGGTTTCAAAAAATTGTTTTCATTTACTTCCAAACTTCAAACATGAACGGACGTTTTAATGCTGATGTGATTCATCTGGCTTTACGTCATCAAGAAAAAATATTGGTTGAAATTGAAATTGCACAGATTGTTAACAGATGGAGGTGCAGAAGGAGGCCAAGAAGGTACTGGGTACGGCCATGGCTATCTGCAGATAGGACGCTCAAATTTGGACTATATGATACACTGATGTAGGAACTCTAAATGGAAGACACCGCTTCCTCAGATTATGATTGGTCAAATAGCAGCGGTATAAAAACAAACTGTTACCTGACAGTTAGACAGTAAAATGAAAAAGGCGTTGTCTAATGTTATCTAAAACTACCATGAGTTTCAATATAAACATGAATATTGTTAAAAGGTGCTAGTCGAATTGATTCTACCTAAAATATGTTTCATATTGTTATTCGTGTAATAAAATATCAATACATTTTTATATTTAAAAAAAATGAATATATTTTTTTTCTTGTGTTATATTGTTATAGACAAGATATGCAACATCCGAGTATAAAATTATGGGTATGTCTGTTCTTGGTGTCAAAATCTTCCACCGGGTGGTATGGAAGCTTGAATTGACCCCCGAGATGCCATGGTCCGTGATAATTTATATGCGGTCATGTTGACATATATAAGTGCGACATGGCGTGTTTTACCATGGTTTTGATGGTAAAAATTAGAATCTTGACAATACCTGTATCACAGCATGTCGACGTTACTTTTGTCTTTTATAATAGGGGACGGGAACCATTTGAACGTCCTAATTATTACTCGGAAACTAAATCCCGCCCATCGGGTAATGATTGGCGAACTGCATAACTATATCGTTGATTTCATTATCAAACTAAATGTTTTGAACCATACGTTATTAAGAAAACAATTTTGGCTTTAAAGTGTATCAGTCTGATGTTTATTTTCGATCTTTTATATGTCAATTGAGATAAGTACAATACAAGCAGAGCATTTCGTTAAATAACCTTCCTGTGAAAGAACTAGTTAAATTACATATGCGCTCTCTAAATAACCTTTCGGCGAAAATTTTCAATGACTGTCTTGAAGGTTATACAAACATATACATGTAATAGTTTTATGCATATCCTCGCATTTGAAGTGCATTAAGTAGTCTTTGATCTACCTGGCGGGCAGTAAAACCAGACAGAATACTTCAGTAAGTGTTTGATATATAAATCGTATCAATATAACAATGATTTACATTTACTATTAAACATATATTTGCCTACCATTGAAAGAAAATTTTCACTTGACAGCAAAATCTGCCGTTTTGTTCTCTTATATTGTATATACTATATTGAATAACTTGGCAAATAACAGTATATATGTTAGATATATCAACAATCCTTTATATGATAACAAATTACACAATAATTAGTACATTTTGTATTCAATTGATTGCTGAATATACTGCAACAGTAAAATGCAGAGGGACACAATAACACAGACGTCCGAACACGTCCGAACATCTTTAAATATTTTGCTGTAAACAATTCTTTCTATTTATATGCCACAAATTAACTATTGATTGGCAGTATCAGAGTCACATATATGTGCCTATTTGCGGTTGTAAACGTCATATTATTATGTAAGTAAAGTACAAATGGGTTCCATGTGAGGGCCGTCTAGACAAATGATAACTATGTAAATGACAGTATATCAGTTAAGTTACAAACATAATTGATGAATAAGTGTTATTATGAAAGAAACTATCATAGACACCATTATTTAGACTTATAAACATCTGTGTAAGGACAATTCAACTTTAATAATGAATATACAAAATGTAGTGCATTTCGCACTAGCAAACAGACAAAAAATTCTTCTAGGCAACAATATTTCTAACAAAATTATTTTTTTTTATTATTCATCTATTTTGTTTCGTTATGTATTATTCTAACTACATTTGAACCCCTTTCAAAATGTTTTGGTAACCTTTCAATTTCATATGCACAACACGAATACACAAAATGGTACATTTGGCTATTAAGTTAAATTTCCCTTCAAAAGTATCTAAACGTTCTTCTTATCTTTAGTGTATATAAGTATATAAAATATAGAAGGATGCATAGCAAACACTGACTGAAACTAATCATCTGGTAAAATTCCTAGTTAGATAAACATGCATATACAAACAAGCACATACTCAGATCAATGACCTTTCAAAGTCTCTAGCGAATAGTACTACAAATATGTTCTTTAAAGAATGAATCATTCGATGTACACGTATTTAGGTTTTTATTTGGTGGGAGGCATTTAGTTTCTGAATATCAATAAGGTCTTTCCGACAGTACCTATGATGTTATGACGTTGTGATATTTTCCAAAAGCAGATATATTACAAGGCTTGTCGAGATGAATTAGGTTAACCCCGTTAGCAATTATCGGAGAAGATTATATGTTGACATGCATTGAAACAGACGTTGTCAAGTGTCTTTAATATCCCACCAATCAATGATAGAAGGCGCCATGCCGCGTTAAATTGTGTTGACATGCCGACACACGAGTTATCACGCTTATGCATGGTTTCTAGGGGATTAATTCAGGCTTCTATTGTATGGGGTGGTAATATCGTCGGATTTTCCAATGGAATCAATGCAATATATATTTTTCTATCAAAACTGACTATGAACAGGTCCTTATTTACACGCAAATTACCACAGTAAAGCCCGAAAGTAAGAAATCACCCAGGTACAAAAGATGAGATCGTCATGACATGTACATTATACCCTGGTATTTACGCTTGAAATACATCAACAAAGAGATCAAATGAGCCTCATACATATGCAAACAACTGGATTTTACTAACCTATTAAATGGTCTTATGCTCCACTTAGTCCTATGTGCCTGTATTTAAAGAAATATTCTACAGGTAGACATATATTTTAGAAGGAATTTTAGAAGGATTAATTAATGAGCTTCTAAACGAGGTTTACACACAATTCTACCAGAAAGTCTTACATATCTGACGGCCCGTCTGACAACTATCTGCGCATGCGCAGAACATAAAGTCATTCGTTTCTAACGGGTCTGACAAAATTCATGCCACACCGGAAGTAACATCCGCCTTCCGTTTCACATACGTTGACACAAAGCTGAACGGAGAACCATGCACATGTGGAAGAAAACCATTTTAAAAGTATGTAAAATCCAGTTGTTTGCATGTGTGTTCGACCCGTTTGCTCTTTTTGTTGATGCATTGAATATATTAAGAGGTACACAATGTAAATAATGTGCAATTTGTTGCCAGGATTACCGTTGTTATTTATTTATATCAATTAACGTAACTGATATTTATAATTATAATGTGCTCCCTTAACGCCACCCATTGTATTGTAAAAAGATCTATGGGCTGGAGGCGTTCAAGAGGAGCCAATAAGGTTCTTTGGGATTCTTATTTGTTAAAACGTTTTTAATAAACACAAACATACATAGAAAGAATCATGAGGTTTGCACGCCAGAAATTTTATAAAGTGACAATCATATTATACTTTAAAAGTCATTTTTCATGTCCGAAATAAGAAAACACAAGAGGAATGTGTGGGCCGTACATTGTAACATTCTTTTCTTCTCAGACAAAATATAGTATTCAGAATGTTTAGTTTACTCACAAGACATCAATGGGAAAAAAACTCATATGCAGCAATTATAGCCAAATCGAATGAAACTAGTCAGAATAATTTCCCTTTGGGTTGATTTGATAAAGCAAAATTCAAAAGTACCAAGAAAACAAGTAAACTATGCAATTTATTACAATGTTCATTGAAAAAACGTTTGCTTGATAAATCTTTTGCTTTCTTTCAAATTAAGATATCCACAGTTTTAAAGAATCATCATTATCAACCGATTTTTATAACCGATATAACATTAAACAAGTTTTCTGGATTATTAAGTTTGTACTGTATTTCCATAATACCGTAAAGTTTAGCTAACATAAAACTTAAAATCATAGTGGTATTTTTCGCTTATTAGAATGTCCTGAAATACAGTCATACATAGAGACACATCTAGATCAGATGGACAACACGCAGGAAACCTTGAATGATGATGGTCATTCTAACGCGGAAAGTATACAGATAAGCCCGAATCGTAAAGCTGATTCTATCGCACAAAATCAACAGAATGACGGTAACACTGAATACCCAAAATGGAAGGTATTTGATGTCTTGAATACTAGCTAAACACATTTGTTTCAGGATATATTAATTCATCTTTACAAGCTGTGCTCTAACTTATTGATAAGTTATAGTCGAAAACGAGTCAACAAATAGCTTTTTATTTAAATTAATGTTCTCAAAGTCAACAGCTGATAAAAATATCATTTTATTACATAAATTATACATCACTATTGCCTTATTTAAATATATATCTATCTTTTTAAAATTTGTTTATGAATTTGGCTAGTTTTTAATCTACATTGATATTTGAGCCTTACATGAATAAACGTTATGTTGTTGTTGTTGTTGTTGATATTGAGTTCTGTTGATGAGGGCATGTCGACTCTTGAATGCTATCTTTATTCAAATGTGTGATGAAGTAATGCCATTTTGTTACTTAAAGAAAACAGTTTGTTGGTCAAAACTATTTTTTTCTTTTAACTACATTTTTTAAAATGTGTGTTCCTTATAATCATTCTGTGACTTTAATCACCCTAAAAGATATTCCATAAAAATATTTAGCAAAATATTTAATTGAATTATATTTTCATGAACATCATACAATAGGAATTGTTCACTATTCACACGATACAACATGTTCATTTAACCATACTAAAAGAAGTGTAATTCTTATTTAATTATCATTATTAAGTATGTTTGTTAAATTATTACTTTCTTTTCGTTACAGGTCTGTCTTATTTCTGTTCTTGCTGTCTCGTTGTTTTTGTACCAAACAAATCTTGTATTTCTAATACCAGCCGCTTTGAAATGTTTACCAACTTCAGAAAGAGCAGCTTATTTCTTTCTGACTTCACCAACTTATAGTACGCACGATATCTCACAATAATCTTGTTTTTATTTCATACTTACAAGAAATTTCTTTAAAATCTGCTTTGAATTAACAGAATAAATATACAATATTTTTTTTGTAATTTGACTGTATGGTTACATTTACACTTCTTAGTAAAATTACAATATCTGCGGATTTGACTCATCCCTTAATGCATTTCTTTTTTTTTCTTTTTTTTTTTGTAGCAAAAAACACTATTGGTTTTGATTCAAAGCTGTGGATATATAGATATGTCGAACATATTTATGTAAGTATTCTGAAGCTTTTAAAGCAATTGCATTTTTATCAGCTTATTCAATAAGTGACTAGACCGCCTCCGTGGTCGAAGGGTTTGATTGTCGATGAATTCTAACCAGTACCTTTTTGCGTGGAGTCTATCCCAGGGAGAAAAATGCTTTGGTAGTTTGCTGGGGAATGGTATTGTTTACGTACTTTATGTAAATCTTCAGGAACGATGGTTAGAAATACATACCCGCCTTATATAACTGTAAATAACTAGTTGGAAAATTATCTGTAAAATGAAATTAAAACAATAAAGAATCATAAGCTACAAGTGGCAATGTTTCTTCAGCAAAGGTTCTGTTGTGTAAAAAATACACACAAAATCTTTATTTGCAGAATTGAATTGTCTATCAATGAAGAAGAGAAAACAAAAAAAAAGAAACAAATTATTGAAATAATTTGACAATAAATGGTGATATGGTACTTTTTTTCGAAACATTCAAACAACAGTGTGAAAATTATACTGTAATATAAATATTTAAACAATAAATTGACTTAAGTCATAATGCTTATAAGAAGTCGGCTATGTCTATTTCTTTAGCCAGCAATTGTAGTAATCCTTTGCATCGTTTCCCTTGTGGTTTTATATTCCAAACTTGCTGTAAAGAAGATTTGCAAAGAAGGTAAGTATATAAAAAACAGAATTTTTTATTGCTTTAAATCTAGTATAATGCAAACAAATCTATTTAAAACCTTGTTGCATATTTTAACAGAAAATTAAACATGATTTTGATGAGTTGAATCGAAAAGAGATTATTAAGAAAATTCTGATTTTGCCTGAAAACACCACATGGAATGTCATGTATTAGAAATGCCATTTCAATTCAGCCAACCACAAACAAAACTGTCACTGTCCACAGTGATAAAAGTTGGCATTATTTTTTGCTGTTATTAAAAACGGTAAAATTAACGTCATGTTCGTTATAAATGCGCTCAACATATAAAAGTGATCAACATTTTTTCCAAATATTCTTATATGTCTACCTTAAATATAATGATTTTTCGCATCGGATGACATTACTTTTCTCAAGCGAACATTCTGTTTATTACCAATCACTATTTTTGTAATGTTTATTTCCAATAGGCAAATGGGAGTTATTCTTACTGTTAATTCAAGTGCACCATGTGACTAAGACATGTGTACTGTTACATAGATAACAGTGCTTTTTCACAGTAAAACATTTTCTGCCGCATGTTGAAACCAAATTGACAAACTATCTTGCAAAAATGCAACCAAAACTGATCATATGTTATGAAAGATGTGAAGACACAATGGAGAATGTCTGTTTATGATGAAAATAGAGCCCTGCCATACGCACTTAATTTGAAAAGTTACCTTTTCAAATGTCTGATATTATAAATGTCATTTGAATAAACCATCCACATACAGAAATGTCATTGCCGACAATGATAATAGCTTTGTGCAATGCACATAAATTTGTAAAAATTAATTCCAGATCACTGTTTAACACAGGTTCATAAGGTTCGTTTAAATGTCTCTGATAAAACGTGGTGAAACCACTAAATTGTACTTGCATTTCCATGTTATTAATTTACATTTATGGTTCTCTAAAATTGAAGAATTCTCAATGGATATCAGACTTAACTTACTGAAAAATCAATTGCGTTTCTCACGGTCGAGTGTATTTTTCATTCTATATATATTTGCAACATTCTATAGAAACTATAAAGAGTGATTGTGTTTGAGGGGTGAAAAAGTGCCTGATTGCCTGATTTCGATCTTTACCAATTGTACTAAAAGTAACGAAGCATGCAAGAACATATCCTATCTTGACAATCTGCAACATAAGGTTAACTGAATATGAACATTCAATGTGAGTTTCCACTGTATCATTTACATCATTACATGTATGATGCAGTGTTTTATCTAGTATTTGTTTATAATTAGATATTTAATTCTGAAAAAAAAACATGACTTGTGAAGATTTATTTTTTACTTTTCTAAACAGATATAAAGAAACTTGACAGATTTTTTGAAGACTTGTATTGGAAAGAACTTGCTTTACAGAGCCGCTGGTCGATCGATGAGATAGCAGCAATAAAAGGCAAAATATTGGACATTGTTTCAATTATTATATTTGAATCATTCAAGAGTAATCATGTTTTTCAGTTAAACACATCGACCGTGAAAAGTCATATCCGTTTAGTCGGAAGTATGGCAGAGCATACTAGAATAAGAAACTCTAATGAATTTGATTTCGTTTTCATTTGGCCTCATTTTGACGTAAGCAACATAAAACTTGAAGGCACAATTTTGGGTGGAATCAATCTTTGGTATAATGGCAAACTTGTAAAAAAACTGAGAAAAAGAAAGATACTAACAGGTAAGAAAAACAGAAACGGATCATATCAAATATCACCGTCTGGACTTTTTGATTACTTCATACGTAATGTACGCAAATGTGTGTCTGCACTCCCTAATTGTAAAGTGTTTTTAAATGCACCTGTTGCAACACTGTCGTTCTGTTTGGAAGTAAACTCCTTACATAAACTTCAAATTTCTGTTGATCTCATACCAGTAATATCATTGCCAGGATCAAAGGCAACTCACATATTTTCGCATAGCCCTTATAAGAAAATCCTAGAAAAATCAGAGCAACCAGTTTTCCTATCTCATATTCCAACTGGCAGATTTTTATTTTATATTTCTGATGGTAATATGATACTGAACACAGCTTTTACAGAAAACGACACATTCAGTCTTACTCTACCACATGATGAAAACCAGTTAATAAAAAATCTTGAAGAAACGCAACCAAAAATATTTCTTTCTTATCAAATACTCAAAGACATGAAAAAGCCGTTGAATATGATTCTTTTCGGTGATGATAAAACTGAACCATACAGATTTTACTTGAGTAGTTACCACTTGAAATGTCTAACAATAGAAATGGCATATAAAGAAAATCAACAGTATTCAACGATGTCACTGTCAGCAATTGTTATAGCTCTTTGGGAGCACATTCTTTTATCCTATTCGAAAGCGACTAAGAAGGGAAAAGTAACATTCTGGACATTATTGTTTAGAAAAGAAGACAATTACTTTTTGAAACTCGAATCTGTCAAATTAGCCTTAAAGTCAATTTTTAAGTCTAATCGGGATGTGTTGTTATCTTTTTTTGAGAAAATAGTCCATGACAAAACATACGATTTCGAAGTTTATTTGGAACAATATGAAGATTTTGTTCGGGGTTCAGCTGACAGTTTTGTAACAGAACGTAAATTTCGTGTGTCTGTAGTAGATGAAATTCAGAACATAAATCTGCCGTTGGATCAAAACCTTTTAGAAGAAATAAACAAATATCCTGAGAAAATTTAGAACATAATTTTGCCGTTGGATCAAAACCTTTTAGAAGAAATAAACAAATATCCTTAGAAAACTTAAATTCTTAAATTCTGCATATATAGAAAATCATTAGAGACAGTTTACTTATCCTTTATACGCCCAATACTTGATCAAAATGTAAATCAGACGAACCAAACTAAATCCAAAACGAATGTGCTCGTATTGCTTCCGGATGCACAATACTTGTTTCGAGTGTACTCAATTCGACACAGCTCGACGAAAGCTACTTCGCAATTTGAATAAACATGTCAACCCAGACCTTTCTGACCAAACTTATATCATAATTTGCTGAAAAACTAACCGTAATAAGACGATGTGCAAGTACGCATGATTGACCATCCTCAGATCAAGGTCAAGGTCACATTTATTCAAAGTGTACTAATTTTGTGTCCGCTCTGTATCTTTTAAACCGACTGTAAAAAATTAAATATATTTGGCAGAAATATTAATACTACTAACAAAGCGATGATTTGCAGACCGCAGATTTAGGATTCCTCGGATCAAGATCAAGGTTACACTGACTTTTCAAAGTCCTTATATAACTGTTTATATTGCAAATATGTTTATGTTATAGCTTAGATATTTTCCATGAAAAAATTGTTTTGTTGACATCTACAAAAGTTATAATTTACAATTTACATGTACACAGACTTATATGATATACATTAATTTCTTAAAATCATTTTCCATCAACGTACAGGGTATAATTATACTAGTACAACATTAAGCAGGTAGCATCACTATGTTAGCTTTATAAATTTGAAGAAGGACATAAAATGAACATAAGATCAGTGTTTGTTTAAGTATTGATGTTATACATGTAATATAAAAGAAGAAAAATATTTGTAAGTACAGCATTTTGATTTTTTTTTTCATATTATAATAATATTTTGTGCTTCTTAATTTGTGGCGTTCTATTATTTGTACGTTTCTTTGAATTTGTATCATAAAAAAACAAGCATTATTGGTGTTTTACGCATGGATGTATATTTCCACGACTCTGTGCTTCAAATGTATGCATTCTAAAGATATTAGATGGAAAGTATATTTTGTTTCTTGAAGCACTTAGATACATATCTGCGTTTTCTTTTTTTCCAACTCGTTTTTGTTTGTTTTTTATTTTATTTTTATCAGATTATTCAATATGATTTTAGCGCTTTTTATGTTTCAACTACTCACTAAGCAGACGAATTTTATAAGACACTTTGACTTCCATTCTACTCCTTTTTTGTAAAAATATTTGAAAAGATTGTGTATATTGTAAACAGAAACATGTGTAGACATTCTGATAAATAAAATATGTTTAAACTAAACCTTTGACAAAACTGATTAGACAGTGTGTTATGTATAAACACTGTATGTGAAGCTCAAAGTTCAAGCATTCCCACTTGTTATTACAATTGTTATGCAACATGACTTTGTAATATTCAATCAAACATTGTGCAATCTGTTACATCATTTATTTGTAGTAAAGGGCTTCGGAAAATGATGTTTTAATTGCATTAGAATGTAACGGTTTCTAAAAAATGCATTGATAAAATATAAGCTTAAATAAAAGCTTTTAACAACTGATCCTTACATGAGAATTCAATCATTTGATTCTGTCAAACTGCTGACTTTAATTTTTCATATATTAGCTTATTTGTTATGAATACGAAGAAAGAATTAGTGGCAACGGTTCATGCTACATTTTGAAATATGTCAAGACTCGGTTTGAATGAGTCTGTACATAAGGGATAGTGAAAAAGTGGAACATCTTTCACTCACACCCAAAGCACCGGCGTGAGCGGTACTCAATGTTCAACATTTCAAGTGCTGGAATCAAGTCATGAAATATATATACTCATTCAAACCGCATTCAAACCGGGTCTGTATTTTTCATGCAAGTTTGTTGTGTTTAATGCTTCCTAGGAATCATCTTTTTTCCATTTTTTTAAATATTAAAACTGACAATTTATGCCAATATTGTTTGTCTGTTTTTGATAAATAATTAAAATGATTTTATACATTAACTAACATTCATAAGTTATCATAATAGACATATATAATGATTTCAAACTGGACTTGTTTTACATTACACTTTTTAAAATTATAAATAATGACAAAGGGATATTTTTTCTCTGAATGAAATATTTTTGCAAACATAAATGAAATGATCGATTCTCTTTTCATTTTTGATATAAACAGTTTGCAAAGAAATGAATATGTGTTCATCGTTATAAGATCCAAATATTAAGCTTTTCTATTTTTTTTATAAATAAAGTTATAAATTATCATTTGTTTTCCAAATTGTGTGTATAAAACAGAGCAATAACAGAAAGTGTTAAACGTGTCTCTCAGATAGCATTCATTTTATCATAATTGTTGAAACAAAAAATAAGACATACTACTTGTAATTTTGTAGTGATTAATGCTTCAGTGGGACACACTTTTTCGAGATTTTATGTTTTTACATATATACATTATATGTTTGTATAAACATCCTAGAATAAACAAGATAAACTCTCAGTCTTTTTTGTTATCACATTATTTCAATAATAACAAATATACAATGAAAATATTTTATTGTAAAAATGAAATCAATGCATGTTGTCGGTTTGTTTTTAAGTCACATCGACACTGTTAAGGAAATAATATCTGGCGACGTTCCATCTGCTCTGAAGGAGTAACATCTGAATCCAGAGCATTGGTTAAGGTTCAAGCTAGGAACTTAGAATAACCACCGATCTTTCGTAAACTAGCTTGACAAGAATTTCGTTGCGTTACTACTACAAATAGTAATAAAAATGTGCCTGTATGCTAATGCCGATCTCCAAAATATTAGGAGTTTAATGTACTGAAAATATATATTTTTTAAATCTAACCAGACCATAGACTATACAGTTTCAGTAAATAACTTCAATAAGAAGAATGTTCGGATGTCATTACATTTAGAACTTGAACCCGATATTACTTACTGGAATTAACATGAAAATTACATAACTTAAGTAAAACAAGCTCCAAGATAAAAAACAAATTGAGGTTTCATAAAAGAAAATATACTCTTATTCTGTATACAATGTAGTTACGTATAAACAGTAACAACGGTGATAATAAGTTATAAATAACTATCTGCTCTACTAAAGTAAAATAATTTAAATAATTAAGCCCAACTAGAAATGAAAAAGTATAAAATGTGAAAAACAAAAATCAACAAGGAACAGCGACGTTCAATAAACGCAACTCCTACAGGACACAGCTGCATGGATCCCAGCAGGGTCCTAAACAAAAACAGGACAGATCGAAAGGCAAAACACAGATAAGCTAATCACTGTTCTAATACATAATAGGAAATAATAGATACCGACAAAGAAATTAAAGCAGACAATTTATTGATTGATTAATAGGCCCACAAAGTAAAGGGATGCAGAGGAAGGGGAATCGAAGGTCGGGGCAGGGAATGGCAAAATAAAAAAATAAAACTAGGGACAAAAGGGAAGATTTTTAACGTAGACGAGACAACAATAAAGGACACAAAGGTGTCACAATAATAGTAAAAATACAAGAGATACGATTGAGGAAGACAGAGGGGCGCCGCACTTGAGAGGTCAGCAATCTTAGCATTGCTGGGGAGCTTAAACCTGTGAATGGTGAATCAAGCCTCATTCATAGCCCCACCATGTTCCTTTTAAACAAAAATAATCTCCGCCAAGTAATATTCTAACAGTTGTTATGATTACAAACGGTGAAATAAGTAAAACAAAAAAATGTTCATTGAGAAACATATAAAAGTCAACCCAATGACCATAACAAAAGTACTCGAAGTCTTAAGGAAGACAGAGCAAAGTTAAAAGGCAGAAGACAAAATGAAAAGGCAGAAGACTAACAATAAAACAATAAGCCATCAAATTGTTAATAATTAACTATACTAAAATCAAAGTAATCTCTTTTATCAAAGATTTTCAAGTGAATAGAATATGTGTTGACATTATTATAAAGATCAAAAAATGGTGTACTTAAATTTCAAGAATTCATTTTATTTATTTGTAGCTCATTGGGTTTAAGGTACATAATATATAAAAAATGCAGTTTGTGGTTAATAGCTTATTTGACAGGAATTGCCTGTTTCGAATCCCTGATAAGCCGGGCCGATTTTTATGACTTTTTTAGCGTGAGAAATAAAGAATTAAAAAGATAGATCTATTTTAAAATAATTTTGAGACGTTATAAATCAAATTTGACACTAATATTCGAGACATTTTAAACCAAACTGGCGCGTAATGATGCAATGCATTATAATTCGTGTTCGTATAAGTAGGTACCGGCATGCATTCAACAAATGTGCTATACATTGAACTAAAATATGTTGTTTATAATGTTAACCTACAAGTATGCTCTAACTCATATGCTTAAAACACATATAAGCCGCGTCACGACAAAACCAACATAATGGGTTTGCGACCCGCACGGATCTGCGCAGTCTGATCATGCAGGATCCATGCTGTTTGCTTACAGACCCTATAACAAGTAAGAAAACTGATAGCGAACAGCATGGATCCTGATCAGACTGCGCGGATGCGCATGCTGGTCTGGATCCATGCTGGTCTCAAACGCATTACGTTGGTTTTGTCTCGGCGCGGCACATATGTTTTCAGAGGAAAGTATAATAAGTCTTTTCAAATTGTGGTTTCATAATAGAAAATATATTCTTAGTCCTTATAGTTACGTATCACCAGTAACAAAAGTGACAATAAGCTATAAGTGTGTCGCTTAAGATGACACTAAGTTTTTTAAGTAAAATAACTTAAATAAGTAAGGCCAACTAGAAATAAATTCAAGTTAAGTCTTGTGAATTTTTCATGACAATTGTAGCTACTGAATCATAAAGAAATATAAAAAACGATCAAATTAACTACCAAATGTTATAAAGCAAAATGGACACTTTTATTCGATTTGTAATAAACTAAAATGAAGTGGAATTATTAATGCATTTATTAGTTAGTATAAGTGGTTGCTGGCATGTATCTGACAAATGCAGCAATTTATTAAACTAAAATTTGTTGATGTTGTGACTTATAATGTTTATTTTAACTACAAGTATGATTATTCTAAATACACTTATGCAGAGGTAACTTTAGTCATTCAAAAATGTTAAATTATTTCATTATGAAATACATAACACAACAAGTGAAAAATCAAATGTAGTCTTAATTATGACCGTTTCGGCAAATGATTCACGCCGAATATAAAAACTTCAACCTTACTTACTTTAAAACATTTGAAAAAAGGATAGTTAAGCATTTTAACCCTAAATCTGTTTCGGTATAAGGAGACAATGCGGCTTATAATAAAATTGCTGTATGTGCATAAATTACATGAACGTTTTGTAACAGAACTTGTACCTTACTGAATCTGCTGCATCTGAAAAAGACATTGTTAAAAATATATGCTCTAATGTTTCTAGTCTTAAAGTCCCTATTAGTGAAAAATTGGTGAAAAATAATTCAAATTTGATCATTTATTTTTAAATTCCTAAATTACATAAGAAAATCCCTTCGAAAACAGACTCATTGCATATTCTTTTTCCCGTACTACATGTATATTTATACTGTAATGACTAAAAACATATTTGAAACTTACTTGGCAAGTGTTGAAACTGATATCTGACCCTTTTTAGTAATGGTATGGTATTCGTCCAGCGTGTTCATCTGCTAAGCATGTATTCATTTAGATTTACAAGCAATGAACATGAACGCTATTTTATTCTTGAAAATCTAATTTACACATCACTTGCTTATCGGGATGATTTGCGTCGACTTGATGCTATGTTATTTTTTAAAGATATTCGGAAGCACCTACAGGTTTTGGGGTGGGATAAATCAAGCATTTCAGATTTATTGGTTTGAATCTAACAGAACAAACTAGGCGCTAAAAATTTAGGTTTTAACAATTTCCTATCCTATCTGCATACATAATTTAAAACAATGTGTGCAATAAATCCTGATCCGGAATGGGGTCATTTGAGGTCGTTAGAAACAGAAATTTTTTTAACGTTGGCCGTTGATGACTAAATATCGAAATATTTAGTACCTTAGATTTTCAACGGTTCATTTTGGCAAATAGCATTAGTTCCGCAAAACGGTATTTGTTACAGGAGGCCATACTTGTAACTGTTACCAGTTCAGACAAGTACCAAATTGGCTAACTAATTCACCAATAGCATTCCAGTGAGTTAAAATAATTGCAATGACGTGTCTTAACTACAATATGATCTTCATTTACATTGAATTTATTTATTTTTTTATTTGCATAATCAGGCCTCCGGCCCATACACATATATATATACAACATTATAATTTACATCTAAATATGAAGCATGAAGTCGAGGATTAACAATGACAAATTTCAGTTTATAATACCAATCTAACATAATGTATATTGATATAAAAACACATAAATTCCTCTCAATAGGCTTACAATATCATCTGTTATTTAATAATGCTTGATACTTAAACAGAATCGAACTTTGCTTATAATGTATAATATCTAATAAACATGTGTACGCCTCCATAGAATATAAGAAATACATAAGCCTTCATTCTCAAAAAAAAACAAAAAAAAACAAAAAACAACCTGCAATGAGAGAACATGATAAACCAAATGGAAAATCAAAACACTGACAGAAAGTCTTCTCTTTTTTTAAAAGAGTAATTAATAAACATGGCTAAGTTTCTTATAACATTTGTACTGTCACATGACATTAGCCTGTAATATGTATCCAAAGTAGGATTATTAATAAACATTGATGGTATGAATTTTCCCCTGATTTCAGAATAAAGAGGACATATAAGAACAAAATGAAACTCATCCTCGATAACGGTTTCACAATAAGGACAGAAACGGAAGTCTCTTGGAATATTCTTATGTCTACCCTGTTCAATCATTAAATTATGACATGAACTACGAAATTTAGCCATACTAGATCTAAACTTTTCAACATTAAGTATTGCAATATATTTTTCTAGA
This sequence comes from Ruditapes philippinarum, assembly GCF_026571515.1. Lineage (NCBI taxonomy): Eukaryota > Metazoa > Mollusca > Bivalvia > Venerida > Veneridae > Ruditapes > Ruditapes philippinarum. The sequence continues at coordinate 64,828 of NW_026858223.1, forward strand.
TTATAATTTTGTTTAAAATGTATATAACTATATAATTTACTACTAGATCGGCACCGAGCAGTCCAATTTTGAATATACTGATCTTTAAACCTTTGAACATATTGCTTTTCAAAAAGTTTTTTATTCATTACTTTTTGTTGTTCCCATGCATATCCAAACCCATTTGAATAAAGATTGTTTTTTACATCTGTTGCCCAATTTGTGTGCCCTACACTATCATAATGAACAAGCATTTCATAGCAAAGTTTTACATACCTATTTCTTGGTAAATCAAGCAAACGTAACCAATACTTAATACATCGTTTTGCTGAATAAATATGCATTGGGAATCTGCCTAAATCACCTAATATTGCATCATTACATGCATTTGTTTGTACGACTCTTTTACAGGCATAATTGTGTACAATTTCTATACACTGTGGTTGTTTCATTCCCCATAATTCTGCCCCATATAGCAGCACAGATGAAACCTTAGAGTCAAATATTTTGAAAAATGTATTTGTAGATAGACATGAAAAACTTTGAAATGAACTAAATATATACATAAGGACTTTTTTGGCCTTAACTGACATAGCTTCAGCCATCTTAAACAAAGATAGCCTATTTGTAAAATAAATTCCAACATAATTAAAGCCATTAACTATCTCTAAATTATTCTATAATTTAGATGACTTGTATCCTTTGTTACGAGCCAGGCGTAACGAGAAAGAAAAGCCAGCAACAAAATTGTAACAATAACAAATTTATTAAGTTATTAAAGAAAAATAAAAAATAAAATAACAAATTATCTTTACAAATACCTGAAGTCCAAATAAAAATTACAAATGTCTAGTCTGATCCTGGAATGCTCCTTTTTCAATTGCAAAGTTAAATCCAAGTTAAATCCAAGAACACTTTAGAATAAATTCCCACAATAAAATCCACAAGAATAATTAATAATCCAAGCTCCAATAAATCACTTTATTTCCAAGTTGAATAATACTCCAAATATATTGATGACTTAAAAGATCACTGATGACTAAAAAGGTAACTGATGACTTAACGATAAGAGTAATGAAAAATGTCTCCTTATATATATTAACTAAGAAGTTCCTAGAATAGTCTTCCATTTACTACAGTAATCATAATCTAGCAACTTCAACAATAAAGATCATTCCAGAAAATTCTATCTCAATATAATGCATGAGTTTTCCACAACAGTTAAGAACGTTCTAGTACATACATGTAGTTTATGTTCTAAAAATAGAACAATGACAATATTGGAAATACCAACTGGTCAGATATAATCTATATACATGTAATATGTTGCATACATAACACTTCCCCTCTTCAAGAAAAAGAAATATTAATGAAATGAATATTTCTTTTACATAAATTCCAAACAATGTAACTTACAAATAACATAGGAGAAATGTTAAACAATTTTTATACATTCATATATATGTGTATTACAAACAACAACAAAAACATAACCAATCATATCATATAAATGGTTTTACAAACAATAGCAAACAACAACAAAAAAAATAACCAATCATATCATATAAATGTTTAATTTAAAATACTGCAAATAACAGTTTTAGACACGTGAAAGTGCATCAGGGATCAAATTATCTTTCCCTTTAATGTGTCTAATGTCAAGACTATATTCTTGCAAAAATAAGCTCCACCTCAACAACCTTTGATTTTTGTTTTTAAGTTTATGCAAGAAAGTGAGGGGATTGTGATCACTAAAGACAACAACAGGCAACTTTGAAAAAGTTAGATAAACTTCAAAATGCTGAATAGCAAGAATAAGAGCAAGGCACTCTTTCTCTATAGTAGAGTAATTTTTCTGATGTTCATTAAACTTTTTAGAAAAGTAACAAACAGGATGGTCAACACCATTGTTGTCTTCTTGGATCAATACACTTCCAGCACCTATGTCACTAGCATCTACAGCTAACTTAAAGTTTTTATTAAAACCTGGTGCCAAGAGAACTGGTGCACTCTTAAAGTATGGCTTTAAGGCTGTCAAATGCCATTTGACACTTGTCATTTTCCAAATGAATTTGTCAATGGTTCTGCAATAACCGAAAAATTATTACAAAATTTACGATAATACCCTGCCATACCAAGAAATCGCATCAGTTGTCTTTTACAAGTTGGCACAGGAAATTCAGAGATAGCTTTGACCTTAGCTTCTATTGGTTTTACTTTACCCTGTCCCACTACATGTCCTAAAAATGTTAAAATTGCATGACAAAATTCACTTTTTGCAAGATTAACTGTCAATTTAGCATCACTAAGTCGGTCGAAGAATGCTCTTATAGTTGTGAGATGTTCCTCCCATTCATCAGAATAGATGATTGCGTCATCAATGTATGCGTCACATCCGTGTAGCCCAGGTATTACCATGTTTATAAGTCTCTGAAAAGTTGCTGGTGAGTTTTTCATACCAAAGGGCATGACTTTATATTGATATAGGCCGTCTGGTGTTACAAAGGCTGATATTTCTTTAGCTCTATCAGAATCCCCTT
>NW_026858224.1:0-14441 GCF_026571515.1 Ruditapes philippinarum
AGTTTTTTGTCTGAAACAAAAAACTAAATTTAAAACCCGGGTTTTTGGCCATTCATGAAATGTGCGTAAAACTTTTACAACAGTTTTGTATTTGGCCCCTTAAAGGAAAATTTTGCACATTCAAGGAAAATTTTTCTTATTTTTACCCTTTTTTTATTTTTTTTTAAAAACAGTCCTAAAAAAAATAGAACGGGAAATTTGTACATGAAAGGGTTTCATCATTCAACATTGAGCTTTTCTTTTTTTAAATTTTGCCTACTTTCATTTTGGGGAAGACTTGGTAAAAAACAAAATGGCTGACAAAGCGGAATCCCCCTTTAAAAATCATTGTTCGGGGTTGGGGGAATTTTGGAAATTTTTCGTTTGGCCCAATTTAATAAGAAAAAATTAAAAAAAACATTTTGGAAAATCCCTTTGTGTAATGTTAATATATTTTTTAAATCTATTTATAATAAATTTTTTTTTAAAATCTAAAAAAAAGAAATTTAATAAAAAGCTGGTTGTTGCATTTTTTTCCCTTTTTCTTTACAGTTAGTCATGCCGAATAAAAAAGTTCTAAGACTTTGTAAAAAAAAAAAGTTGCGGGGAGAAAAAAATGTGAAAAAAAAACACAACTGAACTTAAATTTTGCATTTTGGTTTCTATCTATTTGAAAACCCTGTTTTTGGGAAAATACTGCAGCATCCCAAAATGTGTAAAATAAATTATTTTTTTATTAGAGAAGGGGTAAAATTTCCCCTTAATATTGTAATTATTTATATGATTAGTTATTCCTCGAAAAAAATTAATGAAATCCCAAACTTTAAAATTGACAAAAAAGTTTCCCAAAAAAAATTAGGGGTTTTCCTTATCGTCCAAATTTTGAATGTGCCCTTTCGTCAAAAAGGGTGGAACACACAATGCGAAGTGACATCGCGACAATCCCGAAGCGACCTCAAAAACGCGAAGCGATATGCGACAATGCGAAGCGACGCTCACAGTGTAAAACGATTTTGTCCCCTGTCGCCTAGAAATGTCGGGGAAAAAAGGGGCGACTTTTTAAAAATGTCGCTTCCCCGTTGTCGAGTGTCGTTTCCATTGTCGAGCGTCGCTTCCTTTGCCCCGCGATTAAAATTCGGGGTTGTCCAAATTCATTTTCGCTTGTCGCATTGTCACTTCGCATTGTCAAAGTGTCGGGGTTTGGTAAAAAGGGGAAAATACCACGAAAAATCGCCCAATGCAAAAACGACAACGCAAAAATCGATACACGCTCGAAAAATCCCGAAGGACCCCTCGACATGCAAGGGCGACTTTTTAAAATGTGGAAAAAAGCGCGTTTTTTTATGTTTTTTTACCCCGGGCGACCCCTCAACTTTGCAAGCGACACTCACAATGCAAAGCAAACACTCAAAAAGCGAAGCGATACCCCACAACGCGAAGCGCCCACTCGACAAGGCAAGCACTTTTGGAAAAAATATCGTATCGAAAGGTCGGCGTCTCCCCGGGGGCTTTCAGAATTTACTAATCACCGACAGAGGGTTTGGGATCAGGGAAGGGGGTCGCCACTAAATGCTGACAAATTAGGCTGACGATTAATAATAGGAAACTGTTTGACCAGTTAATAAAGAAGGATTATGGGGAAATCTGACCATTACAAAGAAGGGAAAACATTGAAGGGGGAAGTTATAAAAAACACGCCGTGGGGGAAATAAAAAGGGGGAAATTACTTTTTATTTTTTTTAATTTTTTTTTAATTTTTTGCTTTATATACTATGTTTAAAAAACAAAATTTAAATATATCCCTTTTAAAAGTACCATAATATCATACATTTTAACAGGTTTTACATTACAAATGAAATTTATAAATCCGTGTTTTTTAAAAGGGGATATTTTTAAAAAAACTTTTTATCCCTCTAAAAGAATGAAAAATTTTTAAATTAATTTTTTATAAAGAATTAGGGATTTTAAAAGGGTTTTTACAAAATCTCTTTTTTAAAGGATTTTTTTCAATAAAAATCTTGTAAGGGAAAAAAAAAATGATTTTCAAAAGAAATAATTCAATTTGAATTAATATTAAAAAGAAACAGGGGTTTTAAATTTAAATTTTAAAATGTCGCCCAAAAATTTTATACAATAAAAATTGAATTTCTCCCAATTATAAATGAATTAAAATTTTCACGAAAAAAATATTTTTTTTTCCCCTATATTTCTAACTGGTCAGCAGTTTCCCTATAATCTAACGGGCACCCCGATTCTACTACAGTTATTTTTTTAACGGGTCAGTTTTTTCCCTTCGCCTAAATGAAAAAAGAGCTTTTAAATTTTGAAAACCCCATATAGAAAAAGGAAGAGTTTTACGGCTTAAATCAATTTGAAATAACTTTAAAATTGGGGTAGCGGGGTTTTTATTTAAAATTAAATGTCACAAAAATTTTATAAAAAAAAATTTGGGAATTTTGCATACAAAATAAAAATGAATTAAAATTTTAAAGGGGAAAAAATTTTTTTTCTCTAATTTTAATTTGGTCGGGCAGTTTCCCTATATCCCGGGGGCTGCCCGGGAAAAGTTCGAGACAAGGCAAAAAATTTATTTTAAGCAGAATACCCAATATGATGATTTAATACTTTATTTAAGATTTACTCTAATATTTCAAAAATTAAAAAAAAATGATAAAAAAAATTTTTCCCGCAAAGGGGCCGATAAACCTGGCAACATGATCAACAAAACCAGGGGAGCCTTTGATTTCATATGAAGTTTACTCAATAAAAGTTCTAAAAGTTTAAATTTTTAATCAACTCTCGTTTTAAAATTTTGTACACCCATGGGATAGTATAACATATATTCAGTGGAAAAATTTAATATGTCATACGTAAATAAACAGTTTGTTTAGGGCATTTTTCCCGGAATGCCGTTGGGGCCCAAATGGGTATGAATTTTTGATCGAAAGCGAAGTCGATAGAAACGTGGTGAAAACCCACAAAATCACAAAACTACATGGTAAAAAACCGCAAAAATTTACGATATAAAAAACGCATTCCCCGTGATGAAAACGCGACAGTACATCCCCTACGATAAAGAAAACGCGAAAAACTATGTTTTTTCACCACGTACTTCGCTTTTTCACCATGGGTTTTTCCTGATTTCCTTTCATCATCGTACGCGAGTATGCGTTTCAGATAAAACCATTCATGGGCGATGGCCCTAACGGCATTCCCGGGAATCCCCTTAGGGCCAAATCGAAAAATAAATGTGTTAATCTAAAACCCTTCGTGTCAAAAGAAAACGTTTGGTGAAAAACAAAATTTCACGAAACTACAGGGTAAAAAACACATAGTACGTGATGAAAACCCCATAGTACGAATGATAAAAAATGGAAAAGTAATGAAAACACGACGGTCCCATTTTAAAAACGGGGATTAGTACAAATGTTTGAAAACCCCGACAGTACATGATGAAAACCCATGTACGATGGTAAAAACCCAAAGACAAATGATAAAACGACAGTACGGATGAAACGCAAATGCCCCAAACTACGTGGTAAAAACCGACAAAAAACGAGGGTGAACACGATATTTTAATCGCTTTTAAAATCTCTATTACCCGAATTTTGTCCCCTTTTTTAAATCATCGTACTTTCGCTTTTTTATCATCGTATTTTCGCTTTTTTCACCATCGTAGTTTCTTTTTTTCCGTTTTCCCCCAAAATTCGTACTATCGACTATCGCTTTTCCAGATAAAACACATTCATGGGAAATTTGGCCCAAAACGGCTTTCCCAAAAGATTATGGCAAGAAGGGGGCTACTTTTTGTGTTGCAAAAATGCCCGCCCAAATTAAGGGACGGGGAAACTTTAATATTTTTTAACTTCATAGCAACCCCTAAAGGGCCCCAAACTGAATTTAAAAAAATTTTTAACCTTTAAAAAAAAAATTAACCATGAAATTTTAAAAGGCATTGGGGTTTAAATGAAAAAATTGTCAAAAAAGATAAAAAAGCGGGGGATGACGGATATTGTATAAAAAACGCCCCAAGAAGGACCAAAATGGGCAGGGCTGAAAAAAATGAGATTGCTTACAACATTTTTAAAAAAGGCAACATCTTACACAAAAGTATGGAACCAGTAAAATCTTTTTTTTTTAAATAAAAATTTTTAAAATGAAATTATGAAGAAAATAACATGAAATTAAGTATACGCCCAAAACATACCATGAGGGTTTTTTAAAACGGAAAAAATTTAAAAAATTTTGGTAACATAAAATTTGTTTTGACCCGTTGACGTTGTAAAAATGCTCCATATTATGTATAATTGTATGAAGTTTTATTCTCGTTCTTTTCTTTTTCCCTCAAAAATCCCCTTTCTTGCTCTATTTAATGCTTTTCGGGCCCTCATGCATTCGGGAATCTCGCCACTTTTTTGGGGATTTTACCCCAACACCATATCTAGGGTTTTTAAGGACATCCTTCATATGGAAAGCTTTTTCCTTAACATTTTTTGACTAAACTTGTGAATTTCACCCAAAACGGTCTTGGGTTTTCGGGTTTGTTAGGACCAAGGGATGGGGTCTTTAAAAATCATCTCGTACTTTATTTTTAAAAGATTTTTAATAAAATTTTTTTACAATAAAAGGGAAAATGAATTAAGGGGCGTTTCTTAAACTATGTTTTTTGGCCGAAACATTAATATTTTGGGCAGTTTACTTTTAGAGGAATTTTAATAACAAAGGGGCTTTCCCTTTATTTTGGTATGACTTGCAAGCCATAAAATTAGATTGTTTCCTTTTATTTCAAATTCGTTCCCAAATGCCCTGTTCTAATTTTTTCCCCGGGGTTTTTTTCTTAGTTTTTTATTGTAGAATTTAAAGTTCAAAATGATTTTTTCATGGGCTTTTTCACTATCCTTTAGTTACGTAATTTTTTTTTTGTTTTCTTATCATACTTTTCAAATGATAAAATTTACTGTTGTTTTTTACATCGCAAAATCGCGATCTATACTTTTTACCAAAATTTTAGATCATTGAGTTTTCCCAAACAAAAATTGAGTTTAAATTTTTCATATTTCAAATTTTTTCAAGTCGGGAGTCGATCTTTTCAAACGGGAGTTCATAGTTTTTCCCTCAAGCTAAAAGCCCCTGGTGGGGTTTTGGGGTTTACCTTTATTTTCTTGGGGGACCCGGGGTAGTGGACCAAATATTGTTGATTATATGTTTCGGGGGTGACGGGAATAATTTTCCAGTAAAAGATTGTTGAAAAATTCCATTATACTCATTTTTCCCATTTATTTTCTTACTGTTTGGGGATCCCTAAAACAAAAATTTTCCTTTTTCCCAGGATGAAACTTGAGCCCCTTTTTTTACATAACAAAAAACCCCCTAACATGCGAAAAAAAGGTTAGGAATTTAAAAAGCCAAAAATCTATAAAAAAGAAAATAAAAATACAGTTATCATATGCTTGTTTAAACGCAGCAGGAGAACAACCTTGTCAGAAAAATTTATCCTACAGAAAAAATTTACTTCTGGGAAAATTTTTTTTTCCCGGGAAAAGTCCAAATTTTTTGACCCCGGGTTTTTTGCATACATGAATAGAACGAATATTTTATTTTTAAATGTGACAAAAAAATTTCAAAAAAAAAAAAAAATAAAAAAAAAAATAAATAAAATACCCAAAAAAAATATATCATAAAAAAGAAAACAAAAAAAAAACGAAAAAAAATGAATAAATTTTAATGAAAAAAAAAACAAAAGCAAGAAGAAAAAACCCGGGTTTTTAAAAAGGCCTACTTGGGGTTTGAACCTATGGAACAAAACTCAAAATTACAAATAATTTTGAAACTAAAAAGCAGGGAAACCCTAACGGTAATACGCAAAAAACTGTAAGAATAATCATATAGTTTTTTAAGGGTTTTTAAATTTTACGATATCGGATAATAATCCAGATAAAACCCCGGTTTTTGAACCTTTCCCATTGTACCGTTAAGACCAAATTATCATCCTAGGACAGTAACGCGTTGGGTTTTGATTGTTTAACGTTCCAATCACTAATCTCTGTTATGTCCTAGGATGATAATTTGTTTTATATCTAACTTTTTCAGCAGATTAATACAATATGGTCAGCATTTTAATGAACATATTTTTTGACTGTTTTTTGTATTTTTGGTAATAGATAAATCAAAGAATGACACGGTCGCGTGTTGGAAACGATTTTAATAATGACCTTGGGGCAATATCGAATCTTTGATAAATTATCAGTTTTAAGGATATCTGTGGAAAAACATGTTTTTATAATGTAATAAAAGCTTTATTAACTATAACAATTATGGCACATTATTTAATTTTTGTTCAATATTAACTTATACAATTAATTACGAACAACAAATAAGGAAACGAAATAGAGGATATTGAATGAGTGTAAGTTCAAATACTGAATTTTTGCACGAGTTGAATAAATTATATTTGCGAGCCTCTGGCGAGCATAATATTATTTTTATTCAACGAGTGGCAATAAATTCAGTAATGAAACTTACACGAATTTAATATTCTATTTATCAAACATACCCAAAATAAAGAATGTTTAAAAGAGAAATAGAGCTCATTTTTCATTGACGCGCCTATAGTAATAACGCTAAACATTTTTAGCGCGTCATTACACTATGTTTGGTATAACGCTTTAATGACGTCACGTCAAAATATATGCACGGTCCCCCGTGCAATACCATATTTAAACAGAGTCGGCAAAATCGGCACGGGTGTTGGATAAATCACTTTATTTCATATTTGCACTAAATACGACATAATTAATTATATTTTATTAAAATATACAATTTACGTATATGTACAATGTTGTATAATATTTAAAAACTATATGCATTAAGAGGTTTAATACACGCAGGTGGGGCCGGAAGGTGATAAATCGGCCCGCAAAAATGAATAATGGACCTCGAGGGCTTTTTGCCCGGGGGCCATTATTCATTTAGGCCGATTATCACCTTCCGGCCCTACTCTGAACGTGTATTAATGTCTTTTAATACACTTGGATGAATCTAATAGTAGCAATTTAAAAAAAGAAAAAGAAAAAAAAACAAAGTTCCTTTCGTTGAAAATTCTTGTCTACTCTTCTACTGTTCTTGTACAGAGATGTTTACTGTTTGTGTGTTCAAAGCAGTAGAATCTAGAAGCAAGTTTTTATTTTCATTTTTTTTCGGGAATAAATTTGTCGGTATTATTTCTTCCCAAATTTCAAATAGTAAACAAAAAAATGGTTGTTTGTACTAAACATCGCTTAAGCTCTCATAATAAAAAATAAAGGCGATTTCGTGCTGACAACCTAGCTTTCCCAATTTTTTAAACAGTTAATTGTTTGATGACGTAAAATATGACGTCATTGTTTCAGTTTGTGCACGTGGTACATGGTCTGGCGGGCTGATAATAGTTCTCGGCCCCGGGCCGCAAACTCATAATAGGTCACGTGACACTCATAATCAAGTTGAAATCATAGGGCAATTTTGTTTACTATGTATAGTAACAAGTGTAATAAAGTTTTATACATACTTGAAACAAATTATGATTTTTCGTAGCGATCATATTTTTGACTACATTTTTTAAAATTTTAACCAATATATTAACACGTTGAAGAAAAATTCATTAGGGTACTTAAATAAAAATATTATAATCAAAATAAATTGTGAGAAATAATACCAGTATATATCAATTGAATTTTTATAATTAATATGTATCATTTGTAATATTGACATCTTGAAAAAACATTTTATCAAGTTTTTCTCGAAACCCGCCTTTTTTAAAATCCAAACCCCAAAAGGCAATTTCCCCCTTCAATGTCCCTTCTTTTTGTAACGGCCCGCAGTTTTTAAAAATCCTTCTTTTTTTAATGGGGCCAGTTTTCCTAAAAATTCTAATTTTCAGCAAAATTTTCCCGCCCGTTTGTGCGAACCCCCTTTCCCTGAAACCACCCCGGGGTTTGTCCCGGTTTAGTTAGTAAATTCTGACCAAGCACCCCGGTTTGACCGCACCAAAAGCCCATACCCCATATTATTCCCCCAAAGTCCCCTTGCATTGTGAGGGTTCCCCTTTGCCCCTTTTTTCCGGGGTAATTTGCTTCGGCCTTTTTCGGGGTTTGTCGCTTTCGCCCCTTGTTTGAGTGTCGCTTCGCAATGTTGAGCGTGGGGCGGGAAAAACATAAAAAAAACGCAAAATTTACTCGACATTTTTTAAAAAAAATCGCTTTGCGATGGCGAGTTCACCTTTGCATTGTCCCGAGCGTTTTGTATTTGCATTGTCCGTTGTCGGGTTTCGCATTTTTCGAATGTCGTGGTATGCACTTTCCCAAACCAAAACCCGACCCCTCGAAAAATGCGAAGTGACCAAAAGCGACAAGCGAATACATCGCGACAACCGAAGTGACATGCCGGGCAAAGCGAACGCGCTCGAAAAAAATTGGCGAAAACGACCCCTCGACAACGCCCAAACGACATTTTCCCCTTTTAAAATTTTGCCCTTTTTTTTCCCCCGGGCAATTTCTAAGGGGACCCGGGGGACATATGTTGACACCCGTCCCAGCGGGCGGCTTTCGATTTGTCCGGGTTCCCCCTTCGCGTTTTTCGAAACGTGCTTCGCCAAATTTCGCGATGTCAACTTCGCTTTCGTGTGTTCTACCCTTTTTGACGGGGACGGACACATTCTAAAATGGCCCCATAAGGACACCGTAAAAAAAAGCTTAAATAATCTGCAACCAAAAATTGGCCTTTTAAAAAGATATTTTTGGTTTAACCCTTTCTTTGGACTTTTCGAACTAAAAAACCCTTTTGTAAAAGCCCTTGAAGAAACATTATTTTGTTATTTTATAATGCAGTTTAAAAATTTACAAATTCGGAAAAAAATTGGGGAAAAAACCAAAAACCACCAAGGGCCCCCAAAATTTCCCAAAATTTTAAAATATCTACCAAAGATCAGTTTTTTAACTTCAATAACTTTTGTTTAAAAAAAATCTTAGGACCCAAACTTTTAAAACCCCGTGTGGGGATAAATTGCATTATGGAATAGACATACTAAATGAACTTCAAAATAACAAATAAACCCACTTGCCTGGCAAACATTCGTTCACCCGTTTTCAAAAAAATCACCCCGTGTTTCGCCATTTTGTCAAGTTTGCAACCAATTTCGCCCGCTTGAACCAAGTGTGCAACCACTTCACGTCCTGTCCCTTGCAATAAGATAAAGCGTTTTAAAAAACGTGAAAAATCCAAAAGGCAACTACCCACGATTAAAATCAAACTATTCGTAGGGATCCCACCTGACCATTTTCAAGTTAAAAAACACGTGCAGAAATAAACATCATCATGGTGTTTTTATAATACTGCTCGATTCAAACATTTTGTTTAGGCGTAAACGTGTCTTTTACGACCGTATATAGACCTAGATTTCTACAATGACATTGACCTCATATATAAAATTTGCTTTCTTCGTAAGAGAATTTAAATGAGTGACTGCACTAAAATGTCCACCATGAGCGGCATTTTTTAATGCAGTGTTACACACTCTATAGAATGTTAATTGTGATTTAGAACATCGGTTTTGAATAAAAATTTGTTTCCGTCTAGTTTCTGACATGTCTGAATTGACACAATACTGCATCTAATTGTAGCTTGTCTTAACTCGCTGAATCAACTCAACACATAGATGATGTTACCGTAGATATTTTGTTTTGAAAAATATTGATTAATACTTCTGAACCAGGAATTTTCAAACTATGTTTAATTATTGCTTGTCTAACTACGCTGTATAAACTAAATGGAAGGTCTTGGTTTGAATATTTGTAAATGTACACTAGTGTTAGTATCCGTTAAACAATTCCTGGATGGATTTAAAACGCATTATATGCATACATGGAAGATGTGTTACGCACAATTACGCACAAAAACGGTCAGGGTCAAACATGTAGATCTAGATCACACTTGTAGATGAAAATTCATGATATAAACTTTTATGGACGTACATTGACTTTCTTGTCATTTCCAAAATTATGTAACACATCAATGGATTTGAAAATCATAATACAGCAACGTGTTTAACAAAGTGAAGATGAATTTTGCGTATGAATATTCCCTACTTAAAGGTCAATGCCATACTTGTATTCCAATATTATGTTGTAATGCTTGTTCATAAAAGTGCTCTGACGATTGTGTCCAGTCAACAAAATAAAATAAAGCAAAGCAAAATCCCTAAAGAAAGCCAAGCACGGCAAACAAAAAGTGTTGCAGGCTCGGTTTGATTGAGCCTATTCATGAAGTATGTCATTTCTGGATTGATTTTAAAATAATAATGGCAGAAATGTGTAAGACATGATGTTGATATTTTGCGCATAGAAATCAAGGTCACACTTGTATATCATATTGTGTATATATTGTCCTCTTTTGCTCATCGCTTTGTCAGTCATAGATGAACTTAGGAGTAATTATATACATATATGCTACTTATTAAGATGATATGAAATGAACCAAAATATTATTAAGATTATGTAATAACTTGGCTTAAATACAATTTGTGATGAGTTTGCAGCTTAAAGATAAAGGTCATGTTAGGACTTTCAATGTTTATTTATTCAGAAAAGTGCATCGACCTTTATATCTAGTCAGTCATCCATGAATGTTGTTAAACGGCAAATCAACATTCCACTCAAACTACCATAAAACCGATTGCCTTCAAACAAAATGGAATAATCTTCTAATAGCAAACAATCGGGTTTAAATAATCAGAGGAGCTATTAATTTACTTAATTTTTTCCGATAAGTTATAAAGGGTGCAATTTATGGTTGAATATGTTTGCATTTCATTCTGCAAAACTCTCCAATTCGTTCAATTACCATAGCGGTTAATTAAACTACTTCTATAAATAGATTTTCGGACTTTCTCTCATTGTTGAGGTCATATCTATTTATAATAGCTTTCATCCCGTTCTCATTCATTAATATGACATGTTGCGAATCACCGAAGGGGAGACCAATATATTACTTTACATAATAGAAATCGAAAGGATATCGTGCTTCCGAATTTATTTTTATCTGTAAAACGAAGGGATTAATTGATTGGACAAATAGATAGTAAACACAAATAGCAATAAATGCCTGATCAAAGTTTAAAGTTGGAAGGTTATGCTTGAATAGTTCATTCAATTTGATGGTTGTGTGTGGTCATATCTTTGTCATTCATTCATTCATAAATGTATATGGAAATGTTTTGGCTTACTGAAATTATCTGAAATTATTTGTTTCTATTTTCTTGTTACACTCTTTCTACCGTTACTATGCATTTGATGTAATTCAGTCACATGGTTCCTATATTGGGCCCTGTTTTCTTTTCATTTTTTGTTATTGTTTTTTTTTTTTTTTTTTTTTTTTTTCGATTTTTTTGCTGGGCTCCTTAATGTTTTGTATGGAAATGCGTTCATTGATTTTTGTTTTTAAATTAAATCAGTAACAAAGGATTATTTGAAATTGCTGAATATACAAAAAAACAATAACTGATTGCTCTTTCTTAAAGAGAAACATGCCGTTATATTGCACTATTGAGATTAAGAGTGACAAGGGAATTGTTTGTCTTCTATGAAATAAACCAATTACGTTACACCATCGATTATTCATTTGCGAGGGGAAACATCAGACTTTATGTCCACGCTGAATTATTCTTGTTAATAGTTTAACAAAGCCTGTTCATAAGGGATCCGAAAAAAAACAGCTTTACGACTTGTTTGAAATATCTCCTGGAAGTTTCAGTTTTTTTAAACAAAACGAAGTATAAAAAATGAGTAAACAAACCAAAAAGGCAGAACAAGATTTATAGTACAACCCTGGTACTTAACTGCAATTTCCCAATTTTTTAAGCAAAAAAACTTTACTTTCATGGGAAAGCACCTTATAGATAAGGATAGTATGACTTGCTTGTCATTCTGCCTTTCATGAAGACACCGAGTACTTTTGTAAAATATGACAAGTAAAATGGTTTCCTGCGGTGAACATTTTAATGATATAAAGATATTTCATTTAACTATTTTCAACATTATTTGGGAGTGGGGGGGGGTTGGGAATAAATAAACGTTTGTATCAGGAATATAGTTGACAATTGAATAAACGATCAATATAGAAGAAGGTCTTTGGAAACTGATGACCGTTGAAGACCGGAGAAGGTCGAACATAAAACAATTATTTCTATTTAAGAAAATGATTAAATAGGCCTGCCATTTTATGAATAATTCCGAGCAAAAAATAAATAAAGTAAACAAGTTAACGCAGAAAATATCTCTATTTATTATGGCAGATGCCCCTACGAATATTTTAATTTTGTAAATTTTCAGTATAAACAATTTATTGTTTGTAAAATTGAGATAGATATTAAAGAAACATTGATAATTTTCAAACACATCATTCAAGTTTTTCCACCTTAAACGGTAAAAGAATTATAGAAAATTAGAAATATCACGTAATAGTTTTTTGTTCTTAATAAGTTGTAATTCGGACTAATTCCCTACAGGTAAATCCGTAACGTAACGGCAAACGGTATTTAGCTAGGTTTTCGGAAAGGTCAATTAACCAATCATGTACGGTTAACAGATCACATGATCCTCCATGTCTCAAAAGTTAAACGCGTACCAATACCCTGCGGTCTCCAGACCGCAGGGAATAAACAAGATCAACAAGGAAAGGCGGCGTTCAATAAACGCAACCTATTTTGGCCAGCTATGTACGTATTTTGCATGATCAATTCTGTGTTTTAGCTCATTCATATGATGTTATCATGACACTCATTTGAAACTGTCTTGTCTTGGGCTTTCTTATTGGATTCTGTTTTTTCTCTATCTTTTGGAAATGGGGCTAACTGTGAGGTTGAAAACACCTAAAACTCCCCAGTTGTGCTATTATTTTTGACCGTTCCATTGCATTATCTGTTCGCTTTGTTTTCTTTAACATGTGTGCCGTTTACTAAATTGTCGCAATTTTCTTCGTGATCGGCTCTCTTGTAAATTGTTGTCGGCGGTAAATGTTAAAGTATTTTCTATCCATGCCCAAGAGTTCATAATTTCTGCACCCCGTCCCTCTGTTACATTTATACCCAACTCTTCCTTTCTGTGTGTTTTGTGACCTGTCAGTGTGTCAGGGTTGTATCTTTGGCTCGGTTCTGTGAACTCAAGCCACGGCAAGAACTTTTCTTTTACGAATTTCGTAAGAAATGATATAGTTACAGAATCGTGAAACATAAAATGAAGTATACTATTTTGCTCTACTCTTTATGACCATATAATTGTTTGTATTATTCAGATATACAAAAAAAACATCCTCAGACATTTGCTGTTGTATCTGGACGATTGTTTTATCATTGTAGTTTTAAATGTTTTAACGTAAATCTATAAATCAATACTGTGTGTTTAGTTCCGCTAAGGCATAAATAACTTGATTCTTCATTTGAAAGAGACAAGTATGAACAGTGCATGCTTAAAATTCGAATGGATGACTAGGGATATTTAAGTATAAATATCCACATGCAAGAGAATGTCTTCCCGGAATGCAGACACGTTTATTGCAGATATATAATTTCAAGTTCATTATTATATATATAAATGGCAGCTGTAATCGTAGTCATTCGCGTAAAGTAGGCGAGAAGCCTAATATTAGAAAGTTTCTTTTGTGAAAAATTAATTGGCCATGCACTTTGATATGAACTTACAGAGAATAATATACCCATTAATTGCCCTAGTAGGTTCATACAATATCTTTTTGTTAAGTGTCCTCATTTAGTGAAAAATATCCAACTAGTGTAATGTTAGATATTTAGAAAATATATCATTAAAATAACAGTTAATTCGAATTTGTATGAAAACTGTACTGAATCTAAACTTTCAAACACATTTTTGAAGTATTTTGCCTGAAACATTTTACAAGAATACAAAGCATTGAACATGAAGAATTGCCTAGCTTTCAATAACTTACATTATCTTGCTTTAATTTCTTATATCTACATTTTTTTATGAAATATATTAGTGTTCATTAGGACATAAAACATTGTATTTGGGACCCTTCTGCGTAGAAGTACAATTTTTCTAACTGATATTGATGTATTGTTTCTGATTAAGTCAAATGCTTATGGAAGACTACAGGGATGAAAATATTGAGTAAAACACGACAGCTTATCATTATTTTATACCATTTTTGTTGTCTGGCATTTCTCAAAAGGTGATCATGGTTGTTAGTGTATGCCAGCGAAAAATTATGCTTGCAATGATTATTATTCACAACAGTTTATTGTACAAAAGTGTTGATACATGAATGGTTTGAAGTAGCATGCTTAATGTAAATACGATACTTCTTCTTACTGTTTAAATTACCATAATTTATAATGTCTGAATATCTTCTTACATTGACCGTCCCCGAACAAGAAACTAGGCACTAGGGTTGATTTA
>NW_026858225.1:0-96116 GCF_026571515.1 Ruditapes philippinarum
TGTTGGCTTTCTTTATTATTATTATTTAGCATAAAATGATTATATTTGATCCTTGATCTCATTATTATTGTCATTTTTAAACAATGTCATATACAATCTATTCTAATTAATAGGACTCGTGGTTGAAAAGATATTCTTTGCGTTAACTTTAAAATTTTAAACATTATATTCCTTAATATGTCATTTGCCATGTATAAATTTATAAAAAAAAATTCAAAGAAAAAATGTTGTTTTTTTTATTGATAATATTTTGCCATGGCAAACTTTTATGCAATTGCCATTGCAAATTTTTGCCATGGACATGCCATGGCAAATTTTTGCCATGGAATTGCCATGGCAAATTTGCCATGGTAGAAATTTGCCATGGCATTTCTATGGCAAAAAATTGCCATGGCAAAATGAAAAAAATAGAGATTACAATAAAAACATAACAATACAACCAATAACATGTCATAGGATAAGTTTTAGAAAGTTTTGTGATGTTTTAAAAAAATAATTGCCATGGCAAATTTGCCATGGCAAAAGTAGGAAAAACCTTGCCATGGCAATTCTAATTTGCCATGGCAAATTATTTGCCATGGCAAAATGCCGAAATGCCATGGCAAAACACACTTTGCCATGGCAAATGCAAACTTTAAATGCATTTTTACAAAAAAGTATTAAAGATAGAAAAACAAAACATATTAACTTTTAAACCTTGTAGTAAATATGACAATTTAAGATAGTTTTCATTTTTTTAAAGCGCGTAAAAATAGGGGTTGAATTTGCCAAAAACTGGCGCGGCAAAAAGAAACCGGCAGCTATTTTAGGCAATTACAAATATTTAAATGGTATTTAATTTAGAAAAGCTTTAGAAAAGCATTTATAAAAAAGTATAAACTCGCAAATTTGGAAAGGTTGATAGCACCCTAGTGTCGTTGGATTACACACATATGTCCGTTCAAAATTTACTAGCCGAGTCTACTTCAGTCAATGATTTCGAATTCAGTGTAAATGTTAAGTGAAATTTAAAGCAGAATATGTTACAAATAAACAGAGTCAATTTACTTAGTACGATTTTATTATCAATATATCATGCTTACAAATATATGTGTTTCTTGAAATTATAAACACTCAGTCCTGGCGAGATTTATCATGAATATTGAAATTGCTTATACGTTCGCTCGAACTCGGAGGGTCTGTGCAAATTTGTTCGAGAGATCGGTAGTTCGAGCCGGCCGAGGTTGAAGTATTACATTCTGTATTCTGTTTGTATTATAGAGGCCAACGGGCACTGGAACAAAGAATAAATGTTTCGGTAGGAAATAGAGACAAGACAAGACTTACTATTGAAAAGCCATCAATACTTTGTTTACACTACAACATCACGAAACTTTGGCAATCGAGAAAAGCAACAGGTTTTTTCTATAATGGAAAATGGAACTTCAGAAATTGTTTCGGTAAAATTGATAAATATTGATTATATTTTTTAATGACTGATATGAAAAAAAACTTTATTCAAAACTTATGAAGTGAAAAATAGAAGTCTTATATTAAAAGTTTGATTGAGCTTGTTCAATGACTGCATTTGTTACTTTATATGAAAACTAGTGACTTCTATAGCAACAATAGAAAAAGCCCTTCACATGATAGAAAAACAAAAATTTCAATACATAAAGAATGTAGCATGAAATTAATTAGTAATAACAGTAATGAATCATATATTTTAAAGTACACATAAAGTACACATAAAGGTTAATACCTGTGTTATATATTACTTCAATATGCTAAACAATGATTGATCTGGCATATAACGATTTTTGCAATTCACTTTTAAGTCAGATGTCATTTTTGCTGTGTATCTAGACAATATTTACATAGATCAAAATTCAAATTTTAAAACATTTTAACTGTTATATACTATAAAGGAGCAAGACCAAAGGTAGGGTAGATGAATAATTTGATTTACTAACACTTCATAAGCGCCTTTTTAAAACTTATTAATGACCATTTCAAAATGAACCTTTTGTCGGAATCAGTGTACAATTTTAATTTCTCATTATTGAATTGGGACACAAGACTAATTCTTCACAGTAAATCAAATATTCTGTCAAAATCATGAGAATAAAAAATCGAAGCTACTTGTGTGTAGAATAGTATGAATAAAATGAATTAAATAGTTCAGAATAATTGAGAATAACGGAATCTTGTCGGGCCGTGATGCCTTATTGGTAAAAATTGTGTACTTATCAGTAACGACGAATGCTAAATCGTTAGAAACTATTAATGTTATATGTGATTGTAAAAGAGTGTTGAATTTTTAAACGAAGCCAAATTATTTACAAAGAAAAAATAGATAAAAAACAACGTATAGGAAATTATCAGGATACATGTTGCCGTATAGGAAATTAGCATGATACATGTTTCTGTATAGGAAATAACCATGATACATGTCTCCGTATAGGAAATTAGCATGATATATTTTCAGGTATAGGAAATTAGAGTGATACATGTTTCCGTATAGGAAATGAGCATGATACATGTTTCCGTATAGGAAATTAGCATGTTGCATGTTTCCGTATAGAAAATAGCATGATACATGTATCCGTATAGGACATTATCATGATGCATGTGTCCATATAGGAAATGAGCATGATACATGTTTAAATAAAAATAAGCCTTTACTAATGTGCTAAAGTTTGATAGTTTGAAATGATGTGATGAACATGATAAACTTTAGATTTTCTTCCACTCTGTTAGTGTTTTAATACCTTACGGCTGTTCATTATTTAGAAATAGTATTTCATTGTCGTTACATCTCATTTTATTGCCGTTCCATATTCAAAAAATGTGGATATGGAAACATAGGTAATTGTAAGACTTACGTTCAGAGTTCTAAAGTGAATAATACTAAGAAATATAATGAAACAAGCTCGCTTCTTTTAATTTGCAGGTTTCCAGCAAACCCACGACGACAACTGCTTAAAGGACAGTCGTTTATATTTAATGGGTGATTCGACTTTAAGGGCATGGTATGAAAGTGTTATTAAACGTTTTAAATGTCTCCCAACAACAGAAAAATGGCAGAAGGAAAAATGGCACAAAATGGCGGAGTGTTTTAATAAGAAGCTTAATTTCAAAGCAGGATGGTACCCACATGCGCAGCCATTTTTTGTTGGTCAAGATTGGGATGAAGTTCGTTACACATTATATTCAACGTCTCGGAGTATAGACAATATACCGTCAAGTGAACGCGCAATAATAGTTATTCAACTATATTTGCATTTTGTAGCATTTCATCATAGTGTGTTTAAGGAAAGAATGGAAATAATATGTCGTAGTATAGAAAGACTTTTTTTAAAGAATAAAAAAGCTATTGTAATGATTAAAGGTCCACACACATTTACAAATACACCAGCTGGAAGTGTTGGACTAAGTGATTATTTTGGTTTCGTGTATAGCAAAATCATTTATGAAGTATTTGACGGTTTATTTGACCGGATTGTTTTGCTAAATAATAAAGACACTACCATTGCAAGGCATGAAAAATGGAATCATCCTTCAGAAGATATTGTGACTTATATGATAGATCAGATGCTAGATTATGCTTGTACAAATTAAGTTATAGAACTTTTTATGTCATATCAATGAAAATAACGTGTCTTTTGTCATGAAAGTTGGTGTTTCTTTCATATACATGTATCAAATGCTAAGTTATGTTTGTAACGTCAAGCATCCTGCATTTACTAACAGTTCTTACTTCTACAACGAATGATTAGTTCTTCTAATGAAAGTTACGATTATCTTTTGAATTACCTTTTAAATTAGTTGTTTTTATGAAAGATGTAATTCGAGATTTTTTGACAAATTGAATGTGATAAATTGATTCCCTTAAGAACGACTAAAACGGCAAAACTGAAAAAGTTGTCAGCTCTGTTTGAGTGAGCCAGCTCGGTTTAATTTGGCATGTCCATGAAATTGACGATAGAAGAACTTGCAAGTTACCTACAACGCCATCTAGCACCAGTTTCATCAGAATACAACATTAAAACAAGAAAATGGTAAAGTTTAGAAATTAAAAATATCACAGACGTTTTTACACTGTTGAAATAATTGAAATCCCAACCCGTTTGAAATATGCATGCCATTCCATGAAAAGCGGCATATCATCCCCCAAGTAAACGAATGCGCGTGCTCTACACGAGAAACAAGTGAAGTTTCATGCAAGCGTAAAATAACTGCAAAGGAATTGGTTTTAATTGAAAGGAATAAGTCAAGAAATAAGTCAAATGTTACATGAAGAAAATTGTGATGAATGTGATCATCATTATTTGACATAAAAGTAGCAAAATGTGAAAGAAACTAATTTTGTTCAAATACTAAATTACCATAAAACATACCTTTTAAACTTGTTTTCCTATTACAATTGTTTATAAAAATGTTTAAATATTGCATGAAAACAAATGTTTAATGGCAGCGCATGTGACGCAGTTGTGATTGCGTGAAACTATTTTAAGAATAGTGTTAAAGAAGAAGCAGTAAAATGGCGGGCATTTGTTTGGTTGTCTGTGCTGAGATAAATAATATGTTTCTATTATTTTAATCGGATTGAAGGGGCAATTATACTTCAAATTCATGGATTTGGGGTTGTTTCAATACATTTTTAGAATGCTGGATTTCATAAGATGATCGTTATGTTGCGAATGGTAAAACATTCTTGAACATTTTTGAACAAAGAGATACATGTACATTCCCGCCTTTGTGTCCGGCCGTTGATGTATCCACTACGCATGAAAATTCATTGAATATCGTAGTGATCAACAGATATCAAGTGTCAGTACTTTGTTTGGTTTAAAGTTGGTGTATAGTTGCTTTCATTAATACTGTTATCTACCATTATGACATATTATTATATGTGACTCAACCTCAATTTCTACGCCTGTATTATTATCAAGTAAAAAACGAGATCTCTCTTCACCTGACGATGAATTTAATGCAAATATGAATCGTACAAATCAATTTTCCGCAGATTTGAACTCACGATGGATTCTTCGCCAACGTCTGACCACCAACCCATATATAAGTCTTGATGGTGCCGCCACTAAATCTATTGTTCTTGCTTTGAAAGACTTCATACATGGTGAACCTATGTTAATGATGAAGTCTACCGTTGAGTAAGTAGTAAAAGGGGTACTTGAGGAACTGCACACACAGAAAAGCTCACTCAAAGCTCAAAATGAAGCTCTCAGCTCAGAAAACAACGATCTTATGTATTGAGTTGATATCATTGAGTTCCGTTAGCAGTATAGTAGGCGTGATAATGTGAGGATTTCTGGTCTTATCGAAAAGGAAGGTGAACATACCGATGATGAAGTCATTACAATAGCGAAATCTGTCGGCCTTACATAATCCAACAACGAAATTTCTATTTCAGATCGGGTAGGTATGAAGAAGTTAAATAGTAAACCCCGTGATATTATAGTGAAGTTTATTTCTCGCCGCTACGTGAAAAGAAAGAGAAGTGTGCTGAAATATTCTGGTCATTCTGTAATCTATGTTAATGAAGATCTCACCAAATATAGAGCTGAGTTACTGTTTAACCCGAGACAAATGGTTAACTCAAAGAAAATTGCAGGAGCCTGGTCTTCTGATGGAATAGTTCTTGTCAAAGCCCTGAAAGATAATAAAATTAATATTTACAGGATATTTTGTAAACGCGACTTGGAACAGTTCATGATCTTCTCTGTAATGTAACGCTTCAATGACTGTCAGAGACATTCTGCAGTGTTAATGGTTTATAACCATGTAACAACCTAATTTCAGTTTTTCATCTACCACTAATTGTCATATAACCGATTTATTAACTTACTTGCAATATATTGAATTATTGCTTTGCAAACTATATATTTATAAATCTTATACAATTTTAAGCATTTGTCTTGTCAATATTCTTTACTCAAACATAAACATGATAATACTTACCCTTATATGTAGCTTGTATATAATTGTACTTTACTGTGTATGCATGTCAAAGCTCATCGTGGATAAATTTTAATAAACCCAAATAACTTTATAACGATACATTTACAATTTTTCCTTACCTTGCACTTATTTCTGGTGAAATCACAGGTATTTTATGTAGCGGAGTGGCTACCAATTATGCTGATTAAAGCTATATTACATATACTGGTAATATTACCTAAAATATATCCTATCTACATGTATTTTATTTTCTTTTTTGACAACATACCTGTAAATTGTCTCTTAAGTCTCTTTATTTGCATAACTCTTGTACACAAAAAATCAAATCTTGTTAAGCTTTTAGATATTTCTAGTCTAAAAGCATGCATTTTTTTGTCTTAGATTTAAGTAAACTAGCTCATTTGTTTTGAATAAAACGTAAATTTACAAAAATGACTTGATGTATTCCAAATCGCTGTTTCGAACTTAACTTAAATCATATTGATGCATTGAATTTATAAAGTACATAACTACATTAATTTCAAACAAATTACACTTGACCTATATTGAGGTATTTTTCTCGTTTTCTTCATGATTAATTGATAATCATTTTGAACTAGTTTCTTGAATTGTATTATTATCGTGCTACTAAATATTTTGTACATATTTTTGTTTATTATAGTTGTATGATATGTATTAATCCTATTCACACCACTATAGTCCGAGCATGATAAGCAGAACTTTCATCAGTTCTAAAAATACCAGAACAGTCCATTAAAAGATTAACTCAGGTAAACATAGGTAACTGCAAGTGATTAACCAAATAATTACATTGAAAGTTATACATATAAAATATATTTCATGAGATGTTATCTTCGTTTGACTGTATAGCACAGTAAGTAAGACTGCTAATTAATATAAAAGTGAATTAAGCTAGCGGGTTCGAAACCAGATGGAATTTTTTTTTCCTCTCTCAAGTTTTAATTCATCTTTTGTTAATTTTCTACTGTCTGACAAAATGAATTTATGATTATGCATATGAACTTAAAAATAATGACCCAGTTGTGCAAAACTTTTGTTTAATATTTTCGTTACCTAACGAAATGCCAAAAATTGAGTTGTTCAGAGCTGTGTTAAATTTTGTGTTAGTTAACAAGGCTTAAACTGCTTAATGTTTTGTTAACTAATTAACAAGAAAAATCAATCCCACAATGCAGTATGTAACTTTTCTTCACAAAAAACAACTGATTTTTTTTACACCATACCATATAAGTCTTAATGATGCCGCCATTAAATCTATTGTACTTGCTTTGAAAGACTCTATACATGGTGAACTTATATTAATGATGAAGTCTACCGATGAGTCAGTAGTAAAAGGGGTATTTGAGGAACTGTACACTCAGAAAAGCTCACTCAGAGCTCAAAATGAAGCTCTCCTTATACCTGTATGTCTGGTAATCTAACGGGTTGTATTTCTTTATGTGAATTTACATCGATTTACATCGATTGCAGACGACACAGGTCAGAGGAACACAAAAGCTTGTCTTTTTCGTACTAAATGAAAGCTATTATTTGGTTAATCACTCGCAGTTACCTATGTTTACCTGAGTTAATCTTTTAATTTAAAGGCTAATAGAATTCTTCTCTATTGTTTATCAATTTATCTTATTTACCTATTTCTTTTATCTATATTTATGTTTATCGGAATTTATCATGTACGTTTTTATTTTCCTTTCACGATATTATTTACCTCACCTGAATAACAAAATTATTTATTATCGTTTTTATGAATCAAAATTTCTTATAAAAGCTACCTCAATATATTTGACATAACTTATTATATACGAACAACATAACTACAGATCGATTTAAAAGGCTAATATAATTCTTCTTTATTGTTTATTCATTTATCTTATTTTCCTATTTCTTTTATCTATACTAATGTTTATTGGAATTTATCACGTACTTTTTTTATTTTCCTTTGACGATATTATTTACCTCATCTGAATAACAAAATTATTTATAATCGTTTTTATGAATCAAAATTTCTTATAACAACTACCTCAATATATTTGATATAACTTATTATATACGAACAACATAAATACAGACATACCCAAATAATGACGAACTTATATACATACCTCATTAGATTGCCATTATAGACTAAGATAAACTTGATTAAATAATAGTCTAATATCATTTTGTCCTGCATACATACTTCAACGGACCTTATTCTAAATCAGCTTCAACCAAATTTTAAACTTTCCTTGAATATACCATCCTAATAAACTTACACACTTATGTCATCAAACTTACCTCATCCAATCCTCGTTTTAGATCAAAATAAAAAATACCTTCATACTTACCTAACTTCATACTTACCTCAATCTATCCATCTCAATATTTAACAGACTTGTCCTATCGGACTTCCGTTTCAAACAAGAAATAACTTCCTATATACTTCTTAAATCTCCCTTAAAATCCCTCCCACTGACTTTGAAGCATTACGTGAAGATATAAATACCTTTGCATGGGAAAAATGCTTTGATGCTGATGTTAACATTTATGCGAATAACGTAATAAATCAGATACAAACAATTGCTAAAAACAACATCCCTAACAAATTGATTAATGTATGACCATTAAATGGATGACAAATTCAATCAGAGTTAATATCCGTAAACGAAAACGTCTGTATAAAAAAGCTAGATTGACAAATTCACAATATTACTGGCAAAGATTGAAATCCATTCGTAATGAAACAATATTATTGATACGGGAAGCCAAGTCACACTATTTTTTATAACCTCTCAAATAAACTGAAAAATGAATCACTTTCGTCTAAAGAGTGGTGGAAGACTCTGAAATCTTTAATTTCATCAACAAATAATAGTAGCATTCAACCAGTGACGGATCCCTTAAACAGAAATATTATTTACACAAATAACGATAAAGTAAATCTTCTGAATAACTTCTTCGTAGAACAAATGTCTATCAACGATGAGAACAGAGATCCACTTTAGTTTACCACATATTTAAACCAAAAAAGACGCGGCGTTCTCACAAATAGCTTTATTCAGTAACGTTGCACTATTCAGCGCTGTGGTTTCGTCGTTCTGTTTCTTTATTAGCTGTGTATCTTTTTTAACGCGAGTGTAAAATACCTCTTTGCGGGTAATAACAAGGGCAGAATAAGTAAAGCAATTGAAAATTACAGCGATCTGGAATATATTACAACCATATATGGTCCTTACGCTGAATGCAAAACAGTACCCTTTAAATAGATGGGCACGGTGTTTTAAGCTGAATGTGTTTTAAGCTGAATTCGATACGTCATCATTTTCTATGCAATTAAACTGGTTCCATTAATTAAGTTTGAAAAAGCTACCTCATTATGGTAAATCAAAGAGATAAGCAGTCCATTATTTGTTTGAGGAGATAAGAAAATATTATGAATCGAATGGACAAAAATGTAAATAACCAATGTTTTTTTAATTTGAAGTATGTCCTGCATTTCGTAGCATTTTCGACTATCGGTATATTGCATGCTTTCCAGTGTACAATATATCAGATGATTATATTGTGATAAACCACTAGCAGGGGGTCGAACGTATAGCGGTGCGATACTCCTTTAAGCGAGGTGATTTCATGCGATACGCCCTAATGGCGGATTTACCCGTGTAAACACACGTCAGAGTGAGTGTTTTTTATTAAGTATTTCATAAATCTTCGATTACAATTGCATATTTTGTATTGAGGATGTGAAGATAGGACCGACACACATTTCATCAAAATTACAGAGGCCTAAATTTATAACTAAAAAAGTTATTGAAGGTAAACTGTAGGCAACTAATTTTGGGTCGGTGAATAAAATCGCTTAATGCAAGCTTATATTAATGTAGTTAATTTCTTTTTCTTCTTTATTCTATAAGAGTAATCATAATTGAGTTGCATAGCAAGTACCTTTGTGCTCCGATATACATAGACGCTTACTGGTCGAAATATTTAAGGTAAAACGTGGTTTTTGGGGGGCGATAAAATAACTGTACGCTTTTAAAAAGGTTTTGATATTTTTAAATTTAAAACCATCGCTGTAATTTTTTTCCCTATGTTTTACAAAAGAAAATCAAACCATATATTTCCCCGTTTCCCGGAAATTTCTGAAATTTTTTTTTTCCTTAAAGATTTAAATTGAAATAAATTTTTGCAAAACCCACCCAAATTAAGTTTTTTAATTTAAATTTTGAAAAATTAAAATAAAAATTTAAATCCTTGAAAATTAGGATTTGGGAAAAAAGAAACCCTTTATTTCTAAGTCTAAGAAAAAAAGTGGGAAATTTGACCAAAATTTGAAGAAATAAATTTTAAAGAAAAAAAGTTAAAAAAATTTTAAAAAATTTAACTATTTAAAAGGCAGAACTTTTTAAAAAAAATGGGAGTTAAATATGTGATAAAAGGGTTTCTACTTCATAAAGGTTTCCCCAAGATCTTTTTGTCTTTGCTTTTTGTCAAAACGGGATTTTTTTTTTCCATATTATAAATAAAATTTTGGGAACTTTCAAAAAAACCCTAAAAAATCAAGTGAAAGAAATTTTCAATCTGTTCAAAGACCCAAAGGGGGTAAAAATTTTTAGGGGGAAATTCTTCTTAAAAAGGCTATTTTTGTAGTGCACTAATTGGGGCCCCGTGGAAAAAACCAAAAAAAAATTTTTAAAAAATTTGTAGTAAATTGGGCCAAAAAACGCAAATGTCTTTCTTGGGAAAACAGTGTTTCTACATGTGAAAATCCCCATTTTTTAATTTTGCAGAGAAATTTAAAAACATTAAAATTTTAATTAACAAAAAAAATACGGGCCAGATAGGTAAAGTCCAAAAAGTAAAATGCGACACATTGAAATAAAAAAAAAACCCTTTTTGAGTAAATAATATGATTGAGTCACACTGCTTATGGAGTAGTATATAAATAACACATAGGTTTGTGGGTTACAGTTAAAATATCATCCCAAGGAAAATACTGTTAGCCAAGGTGTTAGCCGAGGGAACAGTATTTTTAGGAGGGTTGATATTTTTACTGTTACTCACAAACGCTTGTGTGTTATTTATTTTATTTCCCGAAACAGATACTGTAATCTATAATACTTTTATTTACATAAAAAAACACTTGCCTAGATTTTATACTGTTAAAAAGTGCTGTTGGTCTGCAACAGTACAAATCTCTTGGTACACTTGCTTTAACAATAAGAGTAACTCCTAGTGGAAATGAATATTTACAAAAAAGTGATGGGTAATGCATTAATTAAATGTTGCAGAGAAAGCCTAGTTTTAAAAGTAAAACTACTGGCAGATATGTTAAATCACTAAAAGTATGAATGCTTTCATAAGCAGATACACAAAGATGTTTGGTATACACTTACTATGGAGTAGCATAATTATATATTCAAAGCGAGAGAGCTAATGACAAACATCAGAATTACTGAAATACATTGATATGCTCTGTATATATTATATAACATCCAATCCATAGAGGAAATCAAACCAGTATTATTTTTTTTATAAATTTCAAGTTCCATTGCAAAAAAAAATTGAAGAAACAAAACGAATATTATCGTGACTATTGATTACTTGATAGAATTTCAAATTTCTGTGCATAACTTATCTCATTTTAATGATTAACCTTTGTGAGAAAAGAATACTTAAATTAACTATACCATAGTTGACACTATTGTTTTAATTGACACTGTGGTTTTCATACAAACTCAAAACTTGATATTTCATCAAAATTGAATAAGAATGTACTGTAATGAGGAAGTTGATACAGAAAAACATACCAACATGTGTGCGTACAGTTGGTTTATCGGACCAAATATTAGGCGTACAGTAAGAAAACTGGAAATATTTTATATATTTTCGGATAGATATGGAAAACTACTCTTGTATATCGTTTTGTTTTCAAAAATAAACTTGTTGGGACTTAAACTAATCGAATATCTCGTTTTAAAACGACTTATACATTTTTCGTTTGCATGTGCATATCAGTTTGACGGTTGAATTTACAGCAACAAATACCTCAATAACTTCCTCAATTCTATAAAATTCAATATTTTATTTTGACAATCATGCACAATTATAAGTTCTGATCAGCATGCACAATGCTATTCTTCAAAAAATTACAATAGACAACAAATATTTGGAAAAAAACATGCTCATGCCCACTTTCGTATTTCCCGGCTCCCGCCGCCATTAGGGGTATCGCAAAGAATTCCACCTCGTTAAAAGGAGTAATTCCGCAACCGCTTATAAGTTCGAACCCCCACTAGTAAAAATTCCCAAAAAATATCTTTTTAAAGGGACCCGGACTATTCAGAACCCGATCAAAACTAAATGAAATAACAGGCAAAATAAATGCTTATACCTAAATTTTGCTTTTTTAGGAAAAGAAGTCGATATCATCCTATATCATGTTAAAAATGTAACAAAACGAGAGAAATTTAACAAAACTATAGATCTATTATAAAATTGATGATGTAACCTCGTGATGCGATGCGTCACTAAGGAAAATGCCCGACGTTACGCGGCAAAATAAGTAAAAAATATACTTGAAATCACTTTAAAAGTTTGAAATAAAAAGAAAGTTTATTTGTTTTACATATAAGATTGAAATATATTTCATTCGTGAACATCAGCTATTCTATTTTCACTTGTGGCAACGCCACTCGTGAACATATTGCATCTGGTGTTCACTCAGTGAAATGTATTTCAATCTTACATGCAAAACAAAAAAATATAATCTATATTCTATTTGTCAATATATTTTTTAACCAATGTTTTCAAGATAAGTGATCATCAATACATTCATGGTATAAAATAGTAGATATTTTACCATGCCCAACAAGTGTCTGGTCGGTCGTGTTACCCTTTATAATTGGCAAACAAGTTTGCTCCAGTCAAATTACAGACTATCTCTCCCTTACCAGTTCCTCCTTTTTACGGTTCTCTTCAAAACCGTTTCCTCCCCTGACGGTTTTCTCCCATATTTGAAATATGCAGACATTGCTCCCCAATTTTGTTATAATTTATCATTTAAAATTTTGACTTAATCTAATAATATTTCTTAATGAAGATTATTAAAAGAATGTATTTGATATCAAGTGCATTTTATGTTTTATGTTTATCAGCTGAAAAGTGTTTATAAATTCAACACCATTTTTAGGTATTTTAATCATATCAACACCTTCATTGCCAGAGATTAACAATATTGGACAGTGATTGATATACATACACCTGTATTTATGTAAAGGTCTAGCTTGGTGATTAAATAGGGAAAAGGGTGATAACAAGTATGTTCTAGAAAATAGATAAGCAACAATTGGTATGTAATAATATTTATACAAAATTTATTGAAGAACATGTAATCATTAACATGCAGCAATACATAATACCAAATAACTAATAAAAATACTTTTTCATCAACACTTTTAAACAGCTAACACCTTGATTCTTGAGTAATGAATTTATAAACACTTAAAATATCTCTGACAGTAAACTTAAAATAGAGAAAAACAGAATCCATAAAGAAAGTCCAACACAACAAAATTGAAAATGTTGCAGGCTCCGTTTGATTGAGCTTGTTCATGGACCGGCTTAAGCAGAATTCAACACTTCACACAAAATTGGCGGAATTTTGAATTTAGAAACATACGACACGTGTATATTGAACTCCTTTCAGTATGAAATTTAGCATTATTTTTTCTTACTTATTTAAATAAAATAAAATAAATTTAAAAAAAAACACACACAATAATTAACATCTAATGATTTTCCTTATCAAGTAAATTATTCATTTTTTTTTCAATGACTAAATCTGTTAAACACATTAAATAGTATACATTAGATCTTATAAAGAAAATTATAAAAATTAACTTATATGCTAAAAAATTCTAATTTATATCAATTGATAATAAACTTACCCATATATATCTAAATATTTCAATATGTTTTTACTAATTTATATCAATTAATAATAAACTACCCATTTATTATTGATGATTATGCCAACAAACTTAAATTAAACATCTAAATACTTCAATAAAAATATTTTTCTCCCTAATTAATTAATAATAAATTTACCCATTTATTTAACATCTAAATATTTCAATAACAATGTTTTAATAATTAAAAATGGGGAGGAAAAGTGAAAACCCAGAAAAAAATGGGTAACCAAAGAAATAGCGTAGAAGAATTGGTAGACACAATTGACTCAGACATTAGGCTTATAAAATACAGACAATGGAAAAAGGTTGAGCTAGAAAACAAGATGAAGAAAATAATGATAGTAAAAATAGAGGATACCATAGAAGATTTTGTTACATTAATCAAGAAGGAAATTGAAGACTTCTGGGGTCACGTACAAAGGGTAAAAAGTCAGTATCAAGAACTAAAAGCAAATTAAGAACGTTTGCAAAATGACGAGGCGTTGATTCAGATGGATTTTGCGGAAACCTATATATGTCGAACAGCTGACGAAGTGCAAACCGCATACTGAAGCCTGACATCAGTTACACTGCATCCAGTTGTCATCTATTTCAAGAAAGACAGCAGGTTGTGACATAAGAGCTATGTTGTTATTTCAGACACTATACAACATTCTTCTAGCACTGTTGTTGCATTTCTGGATGCTGTGTTACCAGAAATCAAAAGTTTGCTTCCCAACCTCACAAAGGTACATTACTGGACAGACAGTCCATCTAGCCAATACAGAAACAAGTTTATATTTAAACACCCTTGCAAACCACAATGAGGTGTATGGAGTTCGTGCTCAATTCAACTATTTCGAAGCTGACCATGGCAAAAGTGCATGCGACGGTTTGGGTGGCACTGAAAAAAGAATGGCTGATGGAAATCTCGTCAAGGGAATTGTCTTATTCAAAATGCTCATGACTTCTATAGTTGGGCTTAATCCTCTACAATGTCAGAAGTTACAATTTTGTTTGTCAGCAAGGAACTTTGCGAGAAAAAACAACAATAATTTGCTTCTTAGAACATCAGACCTGTCCAAAATACGATGAAACTGCATGCTATTATGTTTGATGGTGACCGCAAAGCTTTTATGACAAGAGAGACGTCCTGTTATTGTGCACAATGTGCAACAGGAAAACTATGCAAAACGTGGATACAGGTTTCTATGCTTAAGAGAAGTAATAAGCCAAAGACATCACTACTAGAAACAGCAACTCAGCAAGGGAGTCCCAAAGAGATTGACAATAACAAAGACGACATATGTACAGGCAGCAACATGGAAATAGACCATTCTTAAAAGCACGCGATGTTTTATTGAAGAATTTCATTTTGTCGGATTTTTTTTAATATACTGTAGACTTTAATTGATGGTTGGTTTATCGGCTGAGGCATTAAATAACATCTATAGATTTAGCTAAATAGATTCTTATTCTACCCCAAAAGATCTAAAATGTTTTGTTCATCAAATTTGAACTATTAAATCATGTAAATCTACATCACAGTATACAAAATATTTCACAAACAAAATCAGCAAAATATCAGCAATTTGCAATTTTAAACACACTACACTGTACAATACAGTACAGTTAGTTATAGCGAATTGAAACATATCAAGCAATAAACGTGTGGCATGTATAAATCCCACTAACAATCCATTTTCTATTTTCACACGGTTAAATCAATTCAAGTTGATCTACCAGGAAGAATTTTAATAAAAAAGAAATTGATCATCGATCAACAATACAGTTAAAGTCCAACAACTTTCCCATGAAGTAAAGAAAACTTAGAAATTGTTCTCGAAACTTAAATCCCTCGAAGAAAATCGCATTTTAATTGAAAATACATTGATATTTTCATAACAAAAAATCGCCAGAGTGAAATATATGTATAACATATCTAACATACCTCACAAAAGCTTAGTAAATATCCAGTAATTATCCATTCAAAATAAAATACCGGTATTTTAACAGAGCATTGTATTGACTCAAACTTTCTCGAAGCATTTGATGACGTAGTTTTGATGACGTCACATTATTCTTTTTCTATAAGAGGCGAGCTAATTAGCGCCATATTAGTGGGTAGAAATTTCTGGAATATTCTTGAAAACAATGATTTAAGATAAAAAGTACCTTGAAAATACATAGGGAAAGTGTATGTTATTTAATCTGGAGAAAACATGGTATTTTATTGTCAAACTGAATTAGAATAGCCTTGATCACCCATTACTTTTTATTCACATTTTAGAAAAAGTAACTTGAAAATACATGGGGAAAGTGTATGTTATTCAATCAGGAGAAAACATGGCATTTTATTGTCAAACTGAATTACTGTGTAAATTTTTGAAAAAGAAGAGCCTGGATCACCCAATACTTTTTATTTACATTTTAGAACAAATAAAGCCTTATGACTATAATGTTTTATCATATTGTTTTTTTTATCAGCATCTTCTTTGAATCTAGAAAATACCTATAAACTTGCTTTATACAATATAAACAGTTTAAATCACATATTTTTATTTAAACTTTTCTTCAACAATGAGAATGAAAAATACACCATTTTTATTTAAATCTGCACAAGTGTTATCAATAGTCTTAGCTGATCACAGTTCATACAAGAAAAAGCTGGTTGTTGTTATTGCATTTGAATTTGACACATATGTACTCATGGTGGTAGAAAATCAGGGGGCCAAAACAAGGCGGCTGTCTTAAAGAAGAGGTCCCCCCTTAAAAAAAGAAATTTTCCACATCAACCATATACAGTACCTCACAACTGGAACAATTTTGAACTTCAAAAAATTACTTACTGCTTTATTTGCAGACATTTCTACAGGAGTAGATTAAATCGGTATTGTTTCGAACCAACATTCATAAAAACGAATCAGTTCTTCTGGTATACTATAAACTAGAGTAATACTGATTCTTGAGATACAGTACTGGGCTGATAATTTGTACTTTACGGTTCTTGTAAAAGTCTGCATTACTATCTGATATTGGAAATGTCAACAACTATATACAGTTTAATTCTAATAAATGTAGGTGAATAATCGTTTTGGCGATGTCATTGTTTAAACGTATAGGTTCCAATTCTTCGCTCTGTAATGTTATGAATTTTTTATTTGTTTCCTTGCATTTTCCCTTTCCTTTCTTTTGTATGTTCATTTGGATATTTATGTTTATTCTAAATTTCATTTTTCTTCTTTTTTTGTTTTAAATTGCATTTGTGTACCCATCAAAAAACTACATGTCAAGAGATTTAATACATTTTTATTCTATTTAACATAATAATTCAAAATCAAACTATTTGAAATTTGCATGTACTAGGTCTACTAAATATATCTCATTCTTTGAGTAATACGGTTTGTAATGATGTTAACACAGGTGTTAAGGCAATTACTTCATTATACCACGGGAAAACTGGTCAGTGTATGTTTTGTCAAAAAAAATAAGCGGCCCTTTTTCTCTTTACAACCTCAAGGGGTTTAATTCTACTTGCGGCAATCTTAAATATATTAAATATGAAACCCCAAGGAAAATTTTTGAAAAATCTAATTTTCCCGCTGGGGTTCAGAATTTTAAAAAAATAAGCGAAAGAATTTAAGAACTTTGTCGGGTTAAGCTTTTTGCAAAACCAAATTTTCAAAAAAGAAAAAATGTTACTTCTATTTGAAAATGGGTTCCCAAATTCTTTTTTGGGAAAATTTTTTTAAGAGAGGGGAAAAAATTTAAAGGGGCTTTGAATTAGTATTCCCATCGAGGGGGTAAACAAAATTTGCAGGGCTTCTTTATGATGTAAATGCCCGTTGGGTATTTGATCAACCTTCTGATAATTATAATTGGATCCCTTCTGCAAGTGTTTCTTAATGAACCATTTTACTTTAGATGAGGTACTTCAGATCTATAGCAAACTTGTTCTGTTGGGTAAATGTATTTGGTCATCGATGGTTATTCCCGGCCTTGAATTTTTTAAAAACTACTATGGTGATATATGGTCCCAGATATTTTAAGGCTTGTTTAAAATCATTATATTTTTTAACTGGAGGTCGTCTGATATAAACTCTGTTTTATCAAGTCTGGACCAAGTAACATTCTTGGAAAATTACAGGGGGCATATCTATTACAAATACTATGTTATAAAATATTTTCGGGTGTCATTAAAATAAGGTTTATAACGATTGGGCTGAAAAAAATATTAAGATTGATTGAATCCCAGGCCAGGCTTTTCGGAAGGGTTATTCACGCTGTTGATACATTTTCTGTTTACAATCAAATGGTTCAAGAATATCTATTAAAAAGTGTGGTCGTTTTTTATTGTATCTACGGTTCGATTTTCGCAAAGCTTTTGATAAAATTAACCATAATAGACTATTTGTTTCTTTAGAGAAGAAGGGAATTCACGGTCAATTTATGAATACTCTCAAGTCTATTTATACCGATTTAAAATCATGTGTCAAACTCAATAACAATGTCACTGATTTTTTTCTCGTGCAATATCGGCACCCGCCAAGGGGACAAAAACAAGTTCGACAATTTTTGATCTCTTTATAGATGAGTTGTCTGTCATCATGGCCCTCTTGTTGTTTTGAATTCTTCAATATTGCTCCACTTTCAAGAAATTATGTTATTTTTGTAACTTGTTTAGTTGTTACATATATAATAGGAGAAAGCTCCCCAATATCAAAAACAGCTTCAAAAAACATTGTGTAGTGCCAGAACAGCCTGTAGCAGCACCTGAGCTAAACCAAGACAGGCAGTCAAAAATAAAGGTGTGAAGTTTTGTAATTATTCACATAAGAAGTACACTGTCAGATGGTTATAAATTAACCAGAGTATTTTGAACTTCCACATACAGCCTGTAGCAGCACCCTTGAGCAAAAAGACAGTCAGTCAAAAATAAAGGTGTGAATTTTTTTGTAATGTATTCACATAAGAAGTACCTGTCAGATGGTTATAACTATTAACCAGAGTATTTGACTTCCACATTAATAAAATCCCTGTCTTTTTTGGAATATTAAATACAAGATGTGTTCAATTCATGGTATTATCTGAAACAATGATTGTTATTGTATTAGGAAAAGCACAGGAATGGTTCAGAAAATATTTCTTATCAATGGGTAAAATGCAATAATTTTACATATTTCTATGAAGTAAAGGAATAAACAGTTATAAATCTTTTATATATTCTTATATCATTTTCAGTACATAACAAAATAATATTTTGCAAATGATTGTTTCAGTTATTTACATGAATCAGAATAAGAAATAAATGTATTATTTCAAAATTAATGATGATAATGATTGAAATCGTGTAACAAAACATTTACAATTGTATATGAAGAGAAACGTTGTTGGGGTAATACAATAAATTTCTACCTGTCAACAATCCAATCTTGTGATTAGCTTTATTTATATATCAGACTCCATTTGTATTTGGACCCCAACTTTAACATTAAAATGTGGTGCCAGCGTATTCAGTTATAATAATATATGGAGCAAAATTCAAATTAATTGATGATATGCACTTTGTTTGAGAACTTTGAAATTGAAAGAATTCTTTTTCTAAAATTTATTTCTATTTGATGTAGCATCTTATTTGTTCTGTAGTTACTTGAATTTGCATATTATATGAAAGATCTGTAACTCAACAAGTTATTCCTTTTAAATTTGTACTACACAAAGATATCAATTAAGAGGTTTTTTATCTCTATGATTGGGGAAAAAGTACCGGAACCTGTCTTGTCTTACTACAGACTGAACTATCTAATACTGACGACATCTCTTGGACATAAGATACATTTCGTCAAAAGTTGAATGCATATATTGTTGCAAGAGAAAGAAGTGAGAAAAAGAATAGCATGGACAAAATAAAATAAACCGACCTCCGGTGGTACACAAGGAAACCCCAATACTGAGTTTAAGAAAACAAGCTCATGGACCAATATCAAGCTTTGGACATAGAGAACCTACTAGTACGTTCGGTCCCAAGAGAATGTCCCAAAATGAAAGAATCCAAGTAACTTCAGGCGAAGCTCTCGTTTCAAATGTTGTGAAGAGGAGACGCACAAACAACAACTCCAATAAAGACTATTCTACACTCTGTAGATATTGTGAAAAACAACATTAGAGTGACGAATGTCCCAAGTATAGAACAATGGATGAAAGAGAGTGTTAAAAGGTAGCTGTTACACCTGCCTTAAACTTCGGCATAAATCCAGTGATTGTAAAAGAGGTGAACTGTGTACACATTGTGGTGAAAGAAATAGTCACCATAGAAGTCTGTGTCCAGCAAAGTTTAATAACTCAACTACAAGCTTACATCTATCAGGTGAAGTGACTGATGATACAACAAATGATGTCGGTGCATGTGGACTGGTAAAGACATACAGACTCCTACTACAGAAAATGGATTAGTCTTTTTCTCGGAAATGATATTGATGCAAATAGTTAAAACAAAGGTATATAATCCACAGAAGAGGAAGAAATAAGAATTCTGCTCGATTCAGGTTCACAAAGATCTTATGTATCCGATTCATTAGCAAAGCGGCTCGACATGAAATCAGAGGGTAGTAAAAACATTAATGTTATGACTTTTGGTTCTGACAAGTCAAAAAAAATGTCAAGACAAAGAAATCATAAATGCAGATCAAGATAAAGAGTGGTGAAAAAATTGATGTTTCTGTGAATATACTACCTGTTATCAGTGGCACAATTCATAGAAAACCTGTTACGCATCTCTATGAAAATGCCAGTGAGATTCTCAACACCATTGCACTGGCTGATACAATAACAAAACAGCATGAAACATGCAAAATTGAAATCTTATTAGGTAATGATTATTACCTTTGTTTGTTTGTTTGTTTGGATTTTACGGCACGTCAACACATAAATGGCCATATCGTGCCGAATGCTATAATAGGCTTAAAATATTATGTAAAACTTTGTAAATGATAATAAAAAAGAGCCAATCAGATCCTTGAATACAAGTTATCTCTTTCAAATAACCGATGATGTTTTTGATGGAATTGTATTAAAGAGTTCTTTGAGTGAGTTTACATTATAAAATCTGTTACGGGTCTGTGAAAAATCATGGCATTCCAGAAGAAAATGCTTGACAGTAAAATTTTCATTACAACCTACACAGAAAGGGGCATTGTCATTCGTGAGGAGATAAGAATGGGTAACTTTAGTGTGTCCAATTCGGCATCGAAGAAGAACTGTTTGATCACGGCGGTTTGACAAAGACAGAGATGGTGACACATCAAGAGATGGGTTTATATCATGAAGTTTATTAAAGACTGCATTGTCCCTTTTTTCCATTCAGATGAAACGAGTTTATTTATAGCCGTTCTAAAATCACAAGCCGGTAACAATAAGTCGACATTGTTTTGTGTCAGAAACTCGAAATACAACCCGGTCTTTATATACTAAGTTCAAGATGTGGTTGGATATTAACGGGACGAATAAAGAAAGATGTCGACTTATTGTTACGTCGATTTTCGCAAAGCTTTTGATAAAATTAACCATAATAGACTATTTGTTTCTTTAGAGAAGAAGGGAATTCACGGTCAATTTATGAATACTCTCAAGTCTATTTATACCGATTTAAAATCATGTGTCAAACTCAATAACAATGTCACTGATTTTTTTCTCGTGCAATATCGGCACCCGCCAAGGGGACAAAACAAGTTCGACAATTTTTGATCTCTTTATAGATGAGTTGTCTGTCATCATGGCCCTCTTGTTGTTTTGAATTCTTCAATATTGCTCCACTTTCAAGAAATTATGTTATTTGTGTAACTTGTTTAGTTGTTACATATATAATAGGAGAAAGCTCCCCAATATCAAAAACAGCTTCAACAAAAACATTGTGTAGTGCCGACAGCTGTGCGCCTGAGGAAAACAAACAGGCGTCAAAAATAAAAAAAGCCCGTAGCAAACACCCGAGCAAAAAGAAAACCCTTTAAAAAAAAAGGTGTGGTTTTGTAATGGGATTCCCTAAGAAGGGGCATGTCAGATGGTTATAAATTAACCCCGAGTATTTGGGCTTCCCAAACAAACCTTAAGGGAGAAAATTTAGAAAGACAGTCAAATCAAAAAAAAGGGGTTTAAAATTTTGTAAAAGTATTAAAATTTTGAAAATAAAAACTGTTCCCGATGGTTAAAAAACATTTTTCCAAAAGTTATTTGCTTCCCCAAATTTTAAAACCCGTTTTTGGAATACTTATTAAAATTGTTTAATTTTAATTTTATTTTTTGAAAAAAAGATTGTTTATTGTATTAGGGCAAGCACAGGAAAGGGGTTTTAGGGAAAAAAAAATTTCTTTTCAATGGGGGTAAATGCAATAATTTAACATATTTCTATGAAGTAAAGGAATAAACAGTTATAAATCTTTTATATATTCTTATATCATTTTCAGTACATAACAAAATAATATTTTGCAAATGATTGTTTCAGTTATTTACATGAATCAGAATAAGAAATAAATTTATTATTTCAAAATTAATGATGATAATGATTGAAATCATGTAACAAAACATTTACAATTGTATATGAAGAGAAACGTTGTTGGGGTAATACAATAAATTTCTACCTGTCAACAATCCAATCTTGTGATTAGCTTTATTTATATATCAGACTCCATTTGTATTTGGACCCCAACTTTAACATTAAAATGTGGTGCCAGCGTATTCAGTTATAATAATATATGGAGCAAAATTCAAATTAATTGATGATATGCACTTTGTTTGAGAACTTTGAAATTGAAAGAATTCTTTTTCTAAAATTTATTTCTATTTGATGTAGCATCTTATTTGTTCTGTAGTTACTTGAATTTGCATATTATATGAAAGATCTGTAACTCAACAAGTTATTCCTTTTAAATTTGTACTACACAAAGATATCAATTAAGAGGTTTTTTATCTCTATGATTGGGGAAAAAGTACCGGAACCTGTCTTGTCTTACTACAGACTGAACTATCTAATACTGACGACATCTCTTGGACATAAGATACATTTCGTCAAAAGTTGAATGCATATATTGTTGCAAGAGAAAGAAGTGAGAAAAAGAATAGCATGGACAAAATAAAAATAAACCGACCTCCGGTGGTACACAAGGAAACCCCAATACTGAGTTTAAGAAACAAGCTCATGGACCAATATCAAGCTTTGGACATAGAGAACCTACTAGTACGTTCGGTCCCAAGAGAATGTCCCAAAATGAAAGAATCCAAGTAACTTCAGGCGAAGCTCTCGTTTCAAATGTTGTGAAGAGGAGACGCACAAACAACAACTCCAATAAAGACTATTCTACACTCTGTAGATATTGTGAAAAACAACATTAGAGTGACGAATGTCCCAAGTATAGAACAATGGAAGAAAGAGAGTGTTAAAAGGTAGCTGTTACACCTGCCTAAAACTTGGGCATAAATCCAGTGATTGTAAAAGAGGTAAACTGTGTACACATTGTGGTGAAAGAAATAGTCACCATAGAAGTCTGTGTCCAGCAAAGTTTAATAACTCAACTACAGCTAACATCTATCAGGTGAAGTGACTGATGATACAACAAATGATGTCGGTGCATGTGGACTGGTAAAGACATACAGACTCCTACTACAGAAAAT
This sequence comes from Ruditapes philippinarum, assembly GCF_026571515.1. Lineage (NCBI taxonomy): Eukaryota > Metazoa > Mollusca > Bivalvia > Venerida > Veneridae > Ruditapes > Ruditapes philippinarum. Next base: position 23,577 of record NW_026858225.1, read on the forward strand.
GGATTAGTCTTTTTCTCGGAAATGATATTGATGCAAATAGTTAAAACAAAGGTATATAATCCACAGAAGAGGAAGAAATAAGAATTCTGCTCGATTCAGGTTCACAAAGATCTTATGTATCCGATTCATTAGCAAAGCGGCTCGACATGAAATCAGAGGGTAGTAAAAACATTAATGTTATGACTTTTGGTTCTGACAAGTCAAAAAAAATGTCAAGACAAAGAAATCATAAATGCAGATCAAGATAAAGAGTGGTGAAAAAATTGATGTTTCTGTGAATATACTACCTGTTATCAGTGGCACAATTCATAGAAAACCTGTTACGCATCTCTATGAAAATGCCAGTGAGATTCTCAACACCATTGCACTGGCTGATACAATAACAAAACAGCATGAAACATGCAAAATTGAAATCTTATTAGGTAATGATTATTACCTTTGTTTGTTTGTTTGTTTGGATTTTACGGCACGTCAACACATAAATGGCCATATCGTGCCGAATGCTATAATAGGCTTAAAATATTATGTAAAACTTTGTAAATGATAATAAAAAAGAGCCAATCAGATCCTTGAATACAAGTTATCTCTTTCAAATAACCGATGATGTTTTTGATGGAATTGTATTAAAGAGTTCTTTGAGTGAGTTTACATTATAAAATCTGTTACGGGTCTGTGAAAAATCATGGCATTCCAGAAGAAAATGCTTGACAGTAAAATTTTCATTACAACCTACACAGAAAGGGGCATTGTCATTCGTGAGGAGATAAGAATGGGTAACTTTAGTGTGTCCAATTCGGCATCGAAGAAGAACTGTTTGATCACGGCGGTTTGACAAAGACAGAGATGGTGACACATCAAGAGATGGGTTTATATCATGAAGTTTATTAAAGACGGCATTGTCCCTTTTTTTCCATTCAGATGAAACGAGTTTATTTATAGCCGTTCTAAAATCACAAGCCGGTAACAATAAGTCGACATTGTTTTGTGTCAGAAACTCGAAATACAACCCGGTCTTTATATACTAAGTTCAAGATGTGGTTTGATATTAACGGGACGAATAAAGAAAGATGAATAAGAAAATCAAGACATGAACATGTTGATTCTGACACATGGAGATAACATGACCAAGTGTTATTCATTTACCAGGATTGATAAATAGTTACCTATCACTCCAAACTTGGAGGATTTCTGGAAAGTGGAATCCATAGGAATCATGGACAATCCAGACCTGTCAAATGATGAAAAGGCTATGACAATATTCAGAGATACAATTTCATTTTCTGAAGGCCGCTATCAAGTTAAATGGGCCGTGGAAATATGACGCACCAGATATCCCTGTAAACATGGTCGACTAAATTCTGTTGTCACCAAACTGCAGAAGAAACCTGAACTGATGGTCAAGTATAATGAGGTTATACAAGATCAACTGAAAAAAGGGATAATAGAACAAGTTAATGTGTGGTCGAAGCCTTTGGGTCCTGTCCACTATATCCCTCATCATGCAGTATTGACACCAACAAAATCAACAACAAAGCTGCGTATTGTTTATGATGCATCTGCAAAAACAAAGCAAAGCCATACAAGTTTAGATGAGAACCTTTACAGAGGCCCGGTGACGTTACAGTTTAGTTTATTCTTAGTTCATTCTTTACAAAATTATTGAAGCATAGGCAAATGTGTTTTTTTTTTACCTAAAGTGACAGCATCTATAAGAAGGGTGATGGAGCGTTTACAAAACGTATAAGGTAATGAAAGACTTAATTGCACATGATCACAACTATGTTACATTTCCCGTGTTTATTTAATGTCAAGCAAATTAATGTTTACTTTTACACCGGTAGTCATCTTCAGATTATATATTTCAAATCGCCAAAAAATGACAATGCTAGATGCATGGGAACATTTCTGATAATTTCTTACTTTAAAAAAAGTGCTTTATGTAGATGTAATATAAACACATGACGTATGCCTTTATTAAAAAGATAGTTTTTTTTATTTATTACAGCTGTTTATTTTAAATTTTATTTATAGTTGTCATTGTTTATATTTTTGTAGTTCTTTTAATGTCGCTGACATCATGAACCTAACGCAAACTTCAAAAGGTATGTATGATAAAATACAAATTGTAACGTTTCGGCAATCAAGAATGGTAGTTGCTGTAAATCATCTAGTTAAACAGGTCTTTCCTTCACTCTTTACAATAACCTTAATAAAGGACCAATATAAAAACAAACTCATAAATGCTTTGCCGGACAAGCATGTAGACATTAAAAATAAAGGGCTTTACGTTCACGTAGCGTTTATAAGTGTCCGAGTCAATTAAAGAAGAAGCATCTTAGAAACCTCAAGTCGTCTAGACAAAGAATCCGCAACATAGCCATCTTTACTACTATCGGACTTCCACCGACCATGACGCTTCCAACACCTATCATTTACCCTGGCATTAGCAGCTACGGTAGCTCCACCGGATCTAAGCGAGTGCAAGCCAATATTTAAATTACCCGTAAAAGGACGTAACCTTTCTAAAATGCACTCTCTAGCCCTTGTATAACTTAACGGCTTATTCTTGTAAATCAATTTACAATTATTTCCTGATCTAAAACAAGGTCTAAATAAAAACTTTTCATCAGAAACATCTTGTTCAGTAATTAACAAATAACGTTTTAACATGTTAAAAGACATGCAACGGTTTTGCCTTTGGAAATAATAACTTCGCTACCTAAACGATATTGATCAGTTTTACATTTTGAAATTTTAAGAGACATGTTATCTTCAAAAAATTTTACATCATTACATTTCAGTGAACTAAGTTCATCAAATCTCAGAAAACCCGAAAAACCTAAAAGAATCATACATAAATCTCTTATAATTAAAATATCTCTTGAATTTTCAAATTCGTTACAAATGCTTATCAATACTTCTGCATTTAAAGGCTCCTTTTTGTTAACTACTTTAACGTGAGTTCGTTTCGCAGATTCTAATAGATTTTTAACAAACAAATTGTCAGTGGGATCCGCAAGTCCCTTTGAACCATGTGCCCATTTAATGCTGTATACAGTCGCTGAAATAACACTAGCCGACTTCATTTTATCCAAAGGATCAGTCAAATATAAAGCTATGTGTATAGGTGACGCAGGTACAGAGTTTCCTCCCTTTTCTTTGATGAAATTTTCCCACTTTTTAAAATATGACAAATATTTAACGTTTGTATTATCACTACGGGAATTCGATAGTTGTCTAGCCATTTTACGAGGTAAATCACCAAAACCTTCTGGAGATACACATGCCTCATATATGTTGTCGATGATAGCCTCCTCTATTTTCAAACCTGAAAAAATAAAAATACATTTAATACCTGTTTCTATTCTTAACGCCATCAACCCAAATTTTAAAGGCCTCCCATCAAAAATACCGTTCCTACCCCTACCACGCCTAGTCAACACGCCAGGCTTGAACTGAAAACTGTCTTTAATAAACATGCATAATCTTTTCCGTTCGGAATTATTAACGGCCAATAATTTGCAGATCTCCAAATGGGAACAATCAGCGTACAAGTACACCTATCTGAAATAGCTTTTTCTATGCATTTAATGATAAGCCTAGGTGGTGGAACCAACCAATTCACATGGCCTGTCCATGTTTGTTTAAAAGCATTTATACCGCTTGTATTAGGACACCAAAATCTCGAATTAAAAGCCTGACACTTCGAATTAAAGTCGCAAGCAAACCTATCAATAGAGTGGTGCCCCCATTTCTATTCAAGTGCTAAAAATATCCAATCAAGCACCGCCCAGTCATCGCTATCACAGCACCTGCTCAAAACATCTGCCTCCGTATTTATCGACCTAGGTACCCATTCAGGCAGTAAAATGATTTCACTTCTTCTACAAATTTCATCTACATTCAAAGCAATTTTTTTGCAAATGCGGCTTAGAACTACCAGTACTGAGAATAACCGGCACGTTTTTATTATCAGTCTTCCATTTATCAGATTTCCCCTTTAGACCATTAAGATTACTTAATAGCATCCTGTTTACACTCTCAAGTTCTCTCCACGTTGAGCTAGTCATACTCTCGGACTCGGACCAACTTCCGGTGACCTCGCTATCGGTCACACCCTCTATATAGCCCCCAAAACCGACGTCACTTACATCGGTGAACACTGTACTCTCGTACATACACGAATTAACTGCATTATCTATATCGCAAAAATTCATTTTTTTAATATGTTCCTTCCAGAACAACATTTCTGATAAAGCATCAGCATTTATAGAAACAAGAGCATTCCAGCTCGCCATTTGATTCAAACATGCACACATAGCACGTGACCTCAGTCTCACTATCTGTCCTACAACACTTTTCATAGACATTAACTGGCCAATGAGACACGCCAACTTTCGTGCATGAATCAAAGTTGTACCCTCGGTCACATTCTTAATAATAGAACATAACAAAATCTCAAAACGTTTTATTCTTTCATCTGTAACAGATATATTGCCTAATTGTGTATCCCAAACAAAACCAAGCCAGACAACAGTTTGAGAAGGTTCCCAAAAATATTTATCGTCTGCTTATAAAAACCCAAATGCCTGCAAGTCATGTCTAATAAAATCACTCAAAACAGAAGGTTTTTGAAAGGAAACGTCCCCTCCCATACCATCATCTAGAAAAAGCACAATCCTATGACCCATAGAGCGCCAAGGAAACCCATCACCCAGGCAAAGTAGTTCCTTTATAAGGCAATATAATATATAATGTAATAAAACGGAATGAATCGCATCTTTCTCTCTCTATATATACTTACGGAATAGAACCCGGCTGCTAATATATAAGCACCCTTTTATAAAAAATGTTATGTAGAAACTATTACCATTAAGACACTTTTTATTTTATTACCTCAGGGCCATCATGGCCCTCTTGTTGTTTTGAACTCTTCAATATTGCTCAACTTTCAAGAAATTATGTTATTTTTGTAACTTGTTTAGTTGTTACATATATAATAGGAGAAAGCCCAAATTTCAAAAAAAGCTTCAACAAAAACATTGTGTACAGCCAGACAGCGTGTAGAAGCACTTGATCCAACATTACAAACCACAAGAGAGTCAGTCAAAAATAAAGGTATGAAGTTTTGTAATGTATTCACATAAGAAGTACACTGTCAGATGGTTATAACATTAACCAGAGTATTTGACTTCCACATTAATAATTAATATCTCTATGAAGTAAAGGAATAAACAGTTATAAATCTTTTATATATTCTTATATCATTTTCAGTACATAACAAAATAATATTTTGCAAATGATTGTTTCAGTTATTTATATGAATCAGAATAAGAAATAAATTTAATATTTCAAAATTAATGATGATAATGATTGAAATCATGTAACAAAACATTTACAATTGTATATGAACAGAAACGTTGTTGGGGTAATACAATAAATTTCTACCTGTCAACAATCCAATCTTGTGATTAGCTTTATTTATAAATCAGACTCCATTTGTATTTGGACCCCAACTTTAACATTAAAATGTGGTGCCAGCGAATTCAGTTATAATAATATATGGAGCAAAATTCAAATTAATTGATGATATGCACTTTGTTTGAGAACTTTGAAATTGAAAGAATTCTTTTTCAAAAAATTATTTCTATTTGATGTAGCATCTTATTTGTTCTGTAGTTACTTGAATTTGCATATTATATGAATGATCTGTAACTCAACAAGTTATTCCTTTTAAATTTGTACTACACAAAGATATCAATTAAGAGGTTTTTTATCTCTATGATTGGGGAAAAACTACCGGAACCTGTCTTACTACAGACTGAACTATCTAATACTGACGACAACTCTTGGACATAAGATACATTTCGTCAAAAGTTGAATGCATATATTGTTGCAAGAGAAAGAAGTGAGAAAAAGAATAGCATGGACAAAAATAAAAATAAACCGACCACAGGTGGTACTCAAGGAAACCCCAATACTGAGTTTATGAAACAAGCTCATGGACAAATATCAAGCTTTGGACATAGAGAACCTACTAGTACGTTCGGTCCCAAGAGAATGTCCCAAAATGAAAGAATCCAAGTAACTTCAGGCGAAGCTCTCGTTTCAAATGATGTGAAGAGGAGACGCACAAACAACAACTCCAATAAAGACTATTCTACACTCTGTAGATATTGTGAAAAACAACATTAGAGTGACGAATGTCCCACGTATAGAACAATGGAAGAAAGAGAGTGTTAAAAGGTAAAAGAGTGATTCTACCTCAAGTACTCAAGAAACAAATAACATAATGAAACGGTTTTTACTAAATCAAGGGAAATAACTCTACAAATACTGGATAAATCCACAAGCGAAACCCCAGGTGCAAAACTAAACATGTTGAGCAACCTTTTCCCATAAGGTTTAATGACTCTAGGTCAAATCCTTTTTGAATTACATGCGACACAAGTTGAAAATTGCAAAAATGTTACAAGTCAAGGGCAATAACTCTCAAAAAAACTAAATAAATCCAGACGAATATACCCAGTGCACAACTACAAATGCTGATCAATATTCCTGTAAGTTTTCATGACTCTATGTCAAATCCATTTTGAGTTACATGCGACACATGTTGAAAATTGCAAATATTTACTTAGTCAAAGGCAATAACTTAAAAAAAATACTTGATAAATCCAGACGAATATACCCAGGTGCACAACTACAAATGCTGATCAATATTCCTGTAAGTTTTCATGACTCTATGTCAAATCCATTTTGAGTTACATGCGACACATGTTGAAAATTGCAAAATTTTACTAAGTCAAGGGCAATAACTCTAAAAAAACTAATAATATCCAGACGAAAATACCCAGGTGCACAACTACACGTGCTGATCATCATTCCTGTAAGGTTTCATGTCTCTGGGTCAAATTTTGTTTTTGTTTCTTTGTTTGTTTCATTTTACGCCTTTTTCAAACAGTATTTCAGTCATATAGGCGGGTAGTTTCCTAACCATCGTTCCTGGAGAGTTACGCCAGTACTAGACTACCTTCCTCCGCGCTAAACTACCAAAGCATCTCCCGGGGATCGAACCCACGCCAGAGAGGTAACTGGATTAGAAGTCATCGACTCTAACCCCTCGACCACGGAGGCGGTATTCTGGGTCAAATACTTTTTGAGTTACGTGCGACACAAGTTGAACATTGCAAAATTTTATTAAGTGAAGGGAAAATACTAAAATATATCCAGACAAAAATACCCAGGTGCACAACTACACATGCTGATCAACATTCCTGTAAAGTTTCATGACTTGACTCTAGGTCAAATACTTTTTGAGTTACGTGCGACACAAAAGAGAACGGACGGACGGAAGGATGAACGGAACGGACGGACGGACGGACAAGGGTAAATCTTAATGCCCGCCACCAAAGTGGGGACACAAAAAGACTGATCAAGAGATTAAACGCATTTAAAAGAAAATGTGTCAACGTGCAACGGAATTGAATGTTATGTAATATTCTGTTGAAAAGCATGAAGGTTAAAAAACAGTGAAAAGTGTAACGCTTCCTTCACTACATTGTAATTATTTATTCTTAGAACAATATCTCTCTTGTTCTACAAATAAATGTATCAATATTTTTTTCACTCCAGACATCAAAGTCACGACGTCAAGCCATCTCTGTGTGTTATGATGATGATGATAACGATGATCGCCATGATGACAACAACGACGATGATAACGACTATGGCAGATCAGATGATGACAGTTACGGTTATTGTTAATATTTTAATTTTTGTTTCAGTTCAGGAATCTGAAGATGCTCAAAAAAATTCAATTATGAATTGAATTGAAAATAGATGACTATTCCAGGTACTTCTGGCTATTTAATGACCCAAGAACACTGTAACAAGCGTTTGATAATTATCTGCAGATAACAAGACTATCAGAGTCAACATTGAATTTCATTGTCTCAGCCACAGCTAACATGACTGTAACACCGAGGTTCTTTGTGGACTGCATGAAATTGAATCCGGAATTTAAAGAAAAGGTCTATTTTATCGTCAACGAAGGGTGAAAAGGCCTTCAAGATGTGGGTGTAAGTACACATAAAAGCCTCGTATAAACACAAGTCTTTATTCAAATTATTTCTTGTTATACAGGCATTATATTTGTAATGACAGGTTACATAACCAGGCTAGTCAACTGCAAAGATACGATCGAAATTGATTTGTTAAAAGTGGCTTAAAAACAACTTCTTAATCGTTTTAATGTCAGTTTAAAATTGTCCAGAATACTACGCAAAAATTATTGGTGCAATTTTAACTAAACTTTATCGGAATGACCAGTTTCAAGTCTATCGAGTTTCTAGTACCGTCCATGAACAGGCTCAATCAAACGGAGCCTGCGACATTTTCAATTGTGCCGTGTTGGGCTGTTTTTAGGGATTCTTATTTCTCTCTATTTAGGGATTCTTATTTCCTCTAGTGATCAGAGTCTCATCATATGCCAGTTAAACGGTTTTTATCAGAAAGATGTATTTTATTTTAAAAGTTTGTGCAGACTACTTGTCTTGTTCCATTGAATGAAACTTTGCAAGCATAACTGGTAGCTATAGTATTTGTACACAGACTTAAGGCCTTTGAATAAAACGAATTCCTTTGGCTTGTTAGTTATTATGCGTTGCCTTCTACTCAATAGATTAATTTTCATGTTGCAGTATAGTCAGTACTTCTATTGATCACTTCGTATGTATCATTTGTCCATTCATCTGTCTGCCTGTATGCCACAAAACTTTGGGCGTCCGTGGCCGAGTGGTTAAGGTCGTTGACTTCAAACCACTTGCCTCTCACCTCTGTGGGTTCGAATCCCGACAGGGACTTTGGATTCTTTCATGTGAGGAAGCTATTCCTTTGACGTATCCATATGTCAAGTTTGAGTTGAATGTGTTGTATCGTTGGGGAGATAATGAACGGAAACTGAAAATTTCATATTGTTTTTAAAGTAAACGGGGCATAACTGTGCCAAAAATCATCAAACCATGACCAAATTCGAACTTGGCCTGTATTTTCTCATGACTTAATTATATGTTAAGTTTGAGTAAAATATGTTGTACCGTTGGGGAGATAATGAACGGAAACTGAAAATTTCATATTATTTTCAAAGTAAAAGGGGCATAACTCTGCAAAAAATTATCGAACCATGACCAAATTGGAAATTTGCCCTGTATTTTTTCATGACAAATCTATATGTCAAGTTTGAGTTGAATGTGTTGTATCGTTGGAGAGATAATGAACGGAAACTGAAAATTTCATATTATTTTCAATGTAAAAGGGGCATAACTCTGCCAAAAATCATCAAACTATAACCAAATTCGAACTTGACCTGTATTTTCTAAGGACATATCCATATGTCAAATTTGAGTTGAATGTGTGCAACCGTTCTTAAGATAATGCACGGAAACTGATGATGACGGAATGACAGAATGATGGAACATGGTAACACTTTATGCCCGGCGGGGGCATAAAAGTACGGGTTCAATTTCACGAATGATCAGAGTACATATCCTTAGCATTTTCCGGTTCAATGGTTTTGTCAGGTTATGATCCTTTTGCTAGTTAGTGTGTAAATTTTGCGGTTTTTATTACACTTCTTGTATGACATTGGTTCTAGACACATCACTTAAAAATTTCCCCGCCCCTCTCAACCTGTGTTAATTGTCTTTTTGTTTTATTTTGTTTTGTTTAAATTACTTTGTTTTGTCACTTATTTTTCTGCTTGATTGTTACCTGCGTTGTTTGTATTATTTATCTTATTCACTTAATTTGTATATAATGTCAATTTGTGTTTTGACATAGCATCGTTGTATTAGCTACATGCTTCCGTATTGGACTTGATTTAACATAAATATTAAAAGTCTAAGTCACCCAATTTGCTTCTTTTTGCTTTAGTTAATTTACCCGTCAGCTCCAGTTGTTGACGTGGTTGTGACCCCTGCTGTTGCTTTTAAATTTGTAACACTCGTGGTTTGTCAAAATTATATTTCTTGTTTCGCACTGGACTTTCAATTTATATACTGGCTAGTTCGCCGTAAAACCAACCAACAAATGGTTAGTCCAAGGTGGAAAAATAACTCAAGTGTTTTAGTAAGTAGCTGAATTTAAAGTGACAAGTATTTTGTTGCTGAAGGATTATTTCTAACATCCGAGGCGTCATTATTGTAGCAACCTTTAATCCATGCATGATCGTATAAGGCGACCACATGTGTTGCAACAACTGAAGGCTTTGCATCTCTTCGCTCCAGCAGGTGAGGTAGTTTCTACACCTGTTGCTTTGACGTTTGTTAAATAATCTGAAAACAATCTCATCCCTCGGAAGCATTAACTACATCAACATTACATGAAAATTGTAAACTCGAGGGATGTTGCACTTATTCATTATCCCTCATGTACAGACTCAATCAAACCGAGTCTGCAATTCTTATGTTATTTTGTTGTGATTAATGCTTCCGTTGGATCATTTTGTTTCCAGAATTTTGATTGAGTCTGTACATGAGGGATAATGAATAAGTGCAACATCTCTTACACCTGTGGTTAGCTAACATATCCTTTCCTGTTGCGATGCTATATGAACTATACGGAGAATAAGTTGAAGCGCCGTAAGACCAAACAAAAAAATTGCTCTCATTTTCAGTTCGGAAGTCCCAGGGGGGATATATTACTTTTATAGTTTAATAGCTGCATTAAAACTAAATATTGCAACACTTGAGGCTAGGTAAAATCGTCTTCACTGTTTCGACGACATGTAAAATAAACAAATGTGTTGGGTGCGCCGTAAAACTTTCACTTTCAGGGTAATTTGTCAAGGTCTATAATAATATTAAATAACATCATATGGATATATTTTTGCATTCTTTTTTACTTTATCTTATTTCATCTATACTTATAAAGAACATCTTATCGCAGGCTATTTTTACGTTATACTGTTAAATATATAAAATAGAGAAACCAGGAATCCCGAAAGAAAGTCCAACACAACATTATTGAAAATGTTGCAGGCTCGGTTTAATTAGGCATGTTCATGGACGGTACTGTAATGCGCAAACTACCGTCCACGCCCCCTAGCACCGGCTTAAGCAGAATTCAACATTTAAAATGAATTGGTACAATTTTCAAACATCCGCAGATGTGTTCATATGGCGGTTATCATGGAACCTTCAATGTGACACTAAATGCCATTCCCTGAAAAGCGGCATATATCCCAAGTAAAAAAAATGCGTGTGCCCTAAACGAGAGAACAATGGGCGGAACTAAATAAAATAGAACTTTGAAAGGGGATCTGTGGTTGTGAAATATGATAAACAAGATCAACAAGGAAAGGCAGCGTTCAATGAACGCAACCCCCATATGACCCAGCAACAAGAACCAATGGCAAGGAGCCCAGGCGGACCCCAAACAAAAACAGGACAGGGCAAAGACAGAGCACGGACAGGTTAAACATTAAATGATAAATAATTTATAACTGATTAGGAATTCAAAGAAAATAATAATAATTTATAACTGATTAGGAATTCAAAGAAAATAATAAAAGGCACACAAAGGAGAAGGGGACAGGAGACCGGGGGATGGGGGGCTAATCAAAAAAATAAAATCTAGAGGGAATGGGGAAGATACTTACCGTAGACGAGAAAACAACAAGGGACACAAGCAAAAGTGTGAGGAACAGAGTGGGGCGCCGCCTTGGAACGGTCCTCAGCATAATTATGACTGCTGGGGAGTTTAAACCGGTTAATGGTGCACCAAACCTCGCTCTTAGCCCCATCATGTTCCTATAAACGAGACAGTGTAAATAAAATGAATCCCCGCCAAGTGAAATTCTAACAGTTGCCATGGTTACAAAAGGTTAAATAAGTAAAACACTAAAATGATCATGTAGAAACATATAAAAGTAAACCCAATGACCATAACAAAAGTACTCAATGTCCTAAAGGAAGACAGAGCAACAAGAAAATCACCTACAAGGGCCCGACGAAGCAAGGCAGAAGACGAACATTAAGACAATTCAGTCTCAAAGGGCTTTACGAACTATCCATCATAGAGTCTCCCACTTGGTCCGTCAGATGCAATCAAAAGAGGAAAGCGTAGTGTCCAACTGTAAAAGGGTTGAACACTAAACATGCAGGATGTCTTAAAATAGTAGGGTCATAACCTCTTTTAATAAAACGTTTAATGATTTTAGTAAAAACAGCAGAAAAATTACCATGACCCAAAATCTTACGAAGTTTGTAAATCACATCGCCATAAAAACCAAGCTGGCTTATCCCTTGTCGCAGAAGAGTTTTTAAATCACTATTGAATTTAGAAATTAAATCAAAGTTACGATTGTAAAATTTAGTAAAAAATTTCCGTAATTTATGATAGCGGTAGCCCTGTTTTAGAAGCCTGCTGGTAACAAAAATATTCCGCTCGTTGAAATCCTTTACGTTGCTACAAGCTCTAGCGAATCTAATTAACGGAGAAACATAAACCCCGTAAGATGTTGCATGGGGTACGTCTCCATCTAAATGTGGATAATTAACTAACAAAAGTCAAAGTCATCTCTTTTATCATAGATTTTCGTGTGAATAGAATTGTTGTTGATAGTAATATGAAATAGATAAAAACAGAAAGCCCAACACGGCAAAATTGAAAATCTTGCAGGCTCGGTTTGATTGAGCCTGTTCATGGACGGTACTGGAAAGTGCAAGTTACCGTCCACGCCCCCTAGCACCGGCTTAAGCAGAATTCAACATTTAAACGTGAAATAGTAAAATTTTGAATTTAGAAACATCCGCAGATGTGTTCATACGGCGGTTATCATGGAACCTTCAATGTGACACTTCCGTGCCATTCCATGAAAAGCGGCGTATGGTCCCCAAGTAATAAAAAGCGTGTGCCCTAAACGAGAAAACAATGGGCGGAACAAAATAAAATGGAATTTTGAAAGGGGATCAGAGGTTATGAAGCCTGCGTATCACAGATAAGACGTCAAAAGACAAATATAAAAAGCAGGCAACATATCCTAAGGGTGATTCAACATTATTCAAGTAGGAATATTGGAACCACCCAACTAGAAAATGCCGAAAAAATGAAAATAAAAATACCATAAGCACAACAATAATGTCGTGCTGAACGATCTTCAAGGATCGAAAATATAACATCATTGATTAAATGATCAAAAAATGATGTACTAAAATTTGAAGAGTTCGTTTTATTAAGTTGTAGTTCATGCGGATAAATACAAAGCCTGCATATCACAGAAAATACATCAAAAAACAAATTTAAAAAGCAGGCCACATATCACAGGGTGATTCAACAGTATTCAAGTGACAATATAACAATGACAATTTAGTAACGGTCAATTCAAAATGGATAAATCACTTGATAGCCTGTCTAATTTAAATTATCAGATTAGTTCGGTTCGACATTTCCTATTTGTTAACAAAATAAAACATGTCAATATTTGCGGCTAAATATATATTTTTTCAAACAATATGCCAGAATATGGATTTACCAGTCGCAACATTATTATCACTTTTCCGGCAACTGATTTCACTTCATTTCTGAAGCTACACAAAACACACGAGGTAAGGAAAGTTTGAATGAAAAAATTGTAAAACATCCCTGAAGATGACATTATAAACTCAAAGTTTCTTAGTTTGAAAGTAAAATGTACATATTAAGAACTGTATAAAATTCTCTATCCTTTATCTACTATTTAAAATAACAAGAATAAAGATCAGCAAGGCAAAGGCAACGTTCACAGGACACCGCCCCCGGACACACCCACGCAGGACACCCAGAAGGCACCAAACAAGTACATGGAGTGGACAGAAGGGCGAAAGGAGCGGAGCGGGAGGTGATTAACAGCTAAAATATGATAAACAAGATCAACGAGGAAAGGCGGCGTTCAATGAACGTGCTGTAACTATTTTGTGTAAAAACATATAAAAGAAAAAATCAAGCTCAAATTTGCCCTTTCTAAAGAAAGATCTATGTCTTACAGTTAATATTATTGATAACTACATAATGTTAGAAAATTTTTGATACCTACGTATTGTTATAACAGTACAAAGTGTTATTATAATATTTAATTTTGTTGGGTTTTACGGCGGACAAACACAGTGTAGGTCATATGGCGACGTTCAAGCTTAACCGGCGGAGGAAGACATGCGATGCCCTTTGATGCCTTTTTAAATAAACGCATGCAGCTGATATTTATTATGCTATAAATAACAATGTATCCTGACAAAAATGAAACTATTCAAATTCTTCATCTTTTGGATAATTTATAGAAAACTGAACAAAACAAGTACTGTTTTCTATTTAGGCATTTTGAGCTCATCTGAGCTTTCTCAGGGTGAGATTTTAGGATCGTTGAATGTCTGTCGTCCGTCATCCGGTAGTCACATCCGTGTTATTTGTGCCGTGTGGCGGCTGTAAAAAGTCTCCCCGTACATTTAATCAATGATGTTATATTTTCGATCCTTGAAGATCGTTCAGCACGACATTATTGTTGTGTATACATGTTTTGTGGTATTTTTAGTTTCTTGTATTTGGCCATTTTTAACTTGGGTGGTTCCAGTATTCCTACTTGAATACTGTATAATCACCCTTAGGATATGTTGCCTGCTTTTTAAATTTGTCTTTTGACGTCTTATCTGTGATATGCAGGCATCATAACCTCAGATCCCCTTTCTAAATTCCATTTTATTTAGTTCCGCCCATTGTTTTCTCGTTTAGGGCAAAAGCATTCTTTTACTTGGGGACCATACGCCGCTTTTCATGGAATGGCACTACTGTGTCACATTGAAGGTTCCATGATAACCGTCGTATGAAAGCATCTGCGGATGTTTCTAAATTCAAAATTTCACCATTTTCGTGTTAAATGTTGAATTCTGCTTAAGCCGGTGCTAGGGGGCGTGGACGGTAACTTGCACTTTCCAGTACCGTCCATGAACAGGCTCAATCAAACCGAGCCTGCAACATTTTCAATTTTGTTGTGTTGGACTTTCTTTAGGGATTCTGTTTTTCTCTATTCTATTTAGGCATTTTGAGCTCATCTGAGCTTTCTCAGGGTGAGATTTTAGGATCGTTGAATGTCTGTCGTCCGTCATCCGTCTACACTTGTTCGTTAACACTCTAGCGGTCACATATTTTCCTCAAACTTAGCCAGGATGCTTATCTAGTTAATAGCTCTGATGAATTCAAAAATAGGTCATTTCGGATGAAAAGCTAGGTTACCAGAGCTAAAAATAGAAAAACCTTGTTAACACTCTAACGCTTACTTTTTTGCCTCCAGCACCATCAAACTTTGTCAGTATGCTTGTCTAGGTGATAGCTCGGATGAGTTTGAACATGGGTCATCTCGGATGAAAAACTAGATCACTGGAGCTAAAACTAGAAAAACCTTGTTAACACACTAGCGGTCAAATGTTTGACTCAATCATCATCAAACTTGGTCTGGATACTTGTCTAGATGATAGCTCGAATGAGTTCGAACAAAGGTCATCTCATCTCGGATGAGAAACTTCTCATCTCGAATAAGAAACTAGGTCACAGCAGCTAAATGTAGAAAAACTTTGTTGACACTCTAGCGGTCACATTTTTGCCTCAAGCATCATCAAACTTTGTCAGTATGCTAGGTCATCAAACTTTGTCAGTATGCTTGTCTAGGTGTTAGCTTGGATAACTGTGACCTAGCATACTGACAAAGTTTGATGATGCTAGCGGTCACATACGCCGCTTTTCATGGAATGGCACCGAAGTGTCACATTAAATGTTCCATGGTAACCGCCATATGAACACATCTGCGGATGTTTCTAAATTCAAAATTTTACTATTTCATGTTTAAATGTTGAATTCTGCTTAAGCCGGTGCTAGGTGGCGTGGACGGTTCCTTATAAGTTACTAATTATGTATTCTGATGTAGTGGTTTGCCTGCCCGTACTCTGCCTTGTGCCCTGTCCTGTTTTTCTTTGCGGTCCTCCTGGGCTCCTTGCCGCTGGCGCTTGTTGCTGGGTCGGGTGGGGCTGCATTCATTGAATGCCGCCTTTCCTTGTCGATCTTGTTTATCATATATTATATTTTGCACTTTCCAGTACCGTCAATGAACAGGCTCAATCAAACCGAGCCCGCAACATTTTCAATTTTGCCGTGTTGGGCTTTCTTTAGGGATTTTGTATTTATCTATTTTTTGGATAAGTTTGAACATGGGTCATCTCGGATGAAAAACAAGGTCACTGGAGCTGAAAATAGGAAAAAAACTTGTTAACACACTAGTGGTCAAATGTTTGACTCAATCATCAGGTCTGGGTGCATGTCTAGGTGATAGCTCGTATGAGTTCGAACATGGGTCATTTCCGATCGAACATGGGTCATTTCCTTTCGGATGAGAAACTAGGTCACAGCAGCTAATTGTAGAAAAACCTTGTTGACACTCTAGCGGTCACATTTTTGACTGAATGGTCATCAAACTTCGTCAGGATGATTGGATAGGTAATTGCTTGGTAGACTTTGAAAATGGGTCATCTCGGATGAAAGACAAGTCACATGAGCTAAAAATAGAAAAATATTGTTTACACTCTAATGGGCACATTTTTGACTTAATTGTCATCAAACTTGGTCAGAATGCTTGTCTTGGTAATTGCTCGAATAAGTTTGAACATGGGTCATCTCGAATGAAAAACTAGGTCACAGGAACTAAAAATAGAAAAACCTTGTTAACACTAGTGGCTACTGTTTTGATTCAAATATCCTGTATATTGGTCTGAAAGTTTGTTTTTATGATTTCTAGGTCAAGTTCGAACATTGGTTATCTCGGATGAAAAACTAGGTCACACCGCCCAAATATGAAAAAACTTTGTTGACACTCTAGTGATAACATTTTTATACAATCGCACAACAAAGTTGTAAGGGGGGTATACTGGAATCAGCTTGTCCGTCTTGACGTCTGGCCATCCATCGGTTTTCCCTTGTCTGCCCAATAACTTAAGATTCCTTTGACCCACAGTCTTCATATTTGGCATGGAGGTTAATCATATTTATTGGATGACCCCTATTGAGTCTTAGGTCACTAGGTCAAAGGGGCCTTGATTACAAATTGCTTGCCCGCCCAGTAACTTAAGATTCCTTTGACCCACAGTCTTCATATTTAGGATGGATGTTGGGAATGCCCATAGGGTGAACCCTATTGATTTTGAGGTCACTGGGTCAAATATGGTCGCTAAAAATCCCAACATACAGATTTTCATTTAAAATGTGGAAAAAATAGAAGAACGAAAACATGAAAAAATGCTGATTGCGATCGGAAAATGTCGAGACACAACATGATCAAAAGAGGGTCCTAAATTCCACCGTTTTGTTGAATGTGTTTTTATTTACGTAGGCATTAGCCGGATCGAAAGAAAAAAGAACCTACAGTATAATGGCACATAAATCAGTGACAAACATTACAATGATAATGTACAATATACAAAAAAATACCGGTTAAATCCCCGAGTTCTCCTTTACCCTCCTCTAATCATAAATGAAGATTATACAAATAAAGAGTTCCTTATTAGGAAAATATTATGGATTTCATTTTAAAAACAATCATATCAGAAAATCATACAAATAAATATCTCATTTAAAAACAATAATATTATTAATAACTTCAATGTGTTTAGTCATGTGTTATAAAGAATCTCCCATATTGTTCCATATATTAAAGGAAAAGAGCATCTATACCTGTGAAAAAAGGCCTTGGTAATGTTTACATGTACCATTATAGCCTCTAAAAACAGACATCCTGGGTTTGAACCCTTCTGCTTAAAACTATTGTTCCTACACAAGTGACTTTTGTTCAAGAAAATGAACTTTAAAGTCCATCAAATAACCTTCAACTAAAAATTACGCGGGATTATTTCACTAAATGGGTAACTACTGGTCATTTATCCAAGAAAGCCGGTTCAATGTAGGTTGACCAAATGTCAAAATATGACAAAAATGGGTTAAATCTTCCCATTTGATCATGTGCGAGACAATAACAGAATCTAAAACAAAAGTAGATTCAAAGCAGCTCAACTGATGTTCAAAAAGTGGACTAAAAGTATGAATTTGAATTTTTAGTTACTCATGCAGTAGAAATATAGTAATAAATGCTTGTAAATCAGTCTTTAATAGGACAAAGCATGTAAATTTATTAACATACACTTCAACCAAACATGCCTACGACTTGCGTGCTCGCAATAACATGGACGCCATTACATTTTGTAGATGATTTCGTTAAAAAAAACAAATTTTCGTCGCATATAGTTTGATAAGGTACTTTTATCACCACGACACTGTGTTTGGAAATTGGGATTACTTTAGAAAAGTGACACGCCTCCAGATGGTAAAATGAAAAAAAATAATCAGATTAGAAATTTTAAGTAAACTGTAAATTATGATTTAGTTAGGTTAATTGTATAAATCCATTATTACTGACATCTTACTTCGAGAAAGAATGTTGACAAAAGCATCAATATATCGTGTTTCTTCTTTGCATAATCTAATACATTGCAAAAGCAGTTTATTCGTTTCCCTCTATATTTGATACAATCCCGGATGCTGTGCTTTCTGGATCACTGGTCGCGATACTGTCCTTTACAATCACTGATATTAGAGAAAAAACCCGGATGAAGGAAGTCAAATGAAACGGAGAAGCAAACAGTTTTCAGATCAAGAATGTTAAAATATGAACATTTTGAAGTGTCATTTCTATTTCTTTAAACTATACAAGCTACGACGGTAGTTTTTCTTGAGTCCTGCTGCTTAAAGCCACTTGATTAAAATCTTGCCGTTCATTTCTCTATGGTAATCATCTAGTGAGATACTGTGTTGGCACCGAAAACTCACTGGCCAGCGCCAGCGCAACTGAGAGTGCCACAGAATTTGAAGACATTTTTTTGAATTGCTTAATTCATTTGAACTGTTACTTATTTAATATGCTATAGCATTCTCGTAAATAAAGTACATGGAAAAAATATGTAAAAAGATAAGGAAGAAATAAACAGATAAAAGAAATAAAAATGGGTCAAAAATAGAAAAGGCCGGGTTGCATTTGTACACCAAATATCATGAGGCTGTGATGTTACGAAAAAAAAATTCCATTGACCCATTAATGTCGAAAATTGAATTCAGTAGGTAAACAGGTAGTGGATTAGCTACACACCTCAAATCGAATCCCACAGTATGGGACCATGTGTCAATGCTGTATGCCAAATATCAAGAGGCTGTGATTAGTAGTTTCTGAGAAAAATGTTACGAAAATTTCCTACCATTGACCATTAATGTGAACAGGAATTGGATGAGCTGCAGACTTGAAATCGAATCCCACAGTATGGGACCATGTGTCAATGCTGCATGCCAAATATTAAGAGGCTGTGATAAGTAGTTGCTGAGAAAACTGTTACGAAAATTTCCTACCATTGACCATAAATGTCGAAAAATCTAACTAATTTAACTAAGTGAATAAACAGGAAGTGGATGAGCAACAGACCTGAAATCAAATCCCACAGTATGGGACCATGTGTCAATGCTGTATGCCAAATATCAAGAGGCTGTGATAAGTAGTTGCTGAGAAAACTGTTACGAAAATTTCCTACCATTGACCATTAATGTCGAAAAATCTAACTAATTTAACTAAGTGAATAAACAGGAAGTGGATGAGCGACAGACCTGAAATCGAATCCCACAGTATGGGACCATGTATCAATGCTGTATGCCAAATATCAAGAGGCTGTGATAAGTAGTTGCTGAGAAAACTCTTACGAAAATTTCCTACCATTGACCATTAATGTCAAAAAGTCTAACTAATTTAACTAAGTGGATAAACAGGAAGTGGATGAGCGACAGACCTGAAATTAAATCCCACGGTATGGGACCATGTTTCAATGCTGTATGTCAAATATAAAGAGGCTGTGATAAGTAGTTGCTGAGAAAACTGTTACGAAAAGTTTTTCCCCGCCCGCCCGCCGCCCGACATTCACCATACTATAACCCGGATTTGCACCTGTGCAACCCGGCCAAAAATAAATAAATAAATGAAAAGGCCCAGTAAACGTACTGTCCTAGGATGATAACTTGAGCCTTTGTTTACATAACAAAGACCAATAACAATGCAAAAAATAGGTTAGGCAGATCAATGCCACAACCTATAAAAATGAAAATTAAACTACATGTTATCATATGTCTTGTTAGCGCAGTAGGTAGAGCAACCGTGTCAGTAATGTGTTTTACCCGTACAGGCAGAAGTTCGACTACTGGTAAGACACATTTTTTTACCTCAGAGCAGTCAATTGTTCAAAAAAAATTCGTATACATAGTTTATTACATTAATATGAGATCGAATATTTTATTACTCTGCGATCAAAAAATACAAAAAGAAAATAGAATAGAAATAAGAAAAAATATATACTATAAAATATATATTATAAGAAGAAATCAAAAAGGAAAACGAAAAATAAATAAATAATAATAATAATAAAAAACAGATAAAGAAGAAAAAACTGTGGTTATAAAATGGCACTACGTTGGGTTCGAACCTATGAGTTCAAAATATTAAAAGTTACAATGTCTTCGATCTACCGGCAGAGCCATAACGGTAATATACAATTGATACTGTAAGAATAATGCTATATAGTATATGTAAGAGTTTACTTTTACGATATCGGATAATAATCCAGATAACCCCGTTTTTGGACTTTTCCATGTACCGTTAAGACCAAATTATCATCCTAGGACAGTATAGTGGGACCTTCCGCATGCAATATAAGCACCATAACCACTACACTAACAGGCCATACTTTTAGATTTAAGATTTACTAGTCTCGATCATATTTGAATGGACAAATCACTGTGAGGAAGTTGCGATTTACGGTGTAAAACTCGCATAATATAGTGTAACGCTTATTTTGTTGACATGAAATTGTTATTACACCTGTGTTATATCGTTTGTTGAAAACGGCTCAACCGCGGTTTATGTGTTTACGGTTAAAGATTTCCAATTTCTCTATCTAGAAAAGAAAATAAGTATATAGTTTTGCTGCTGGTTAACATCTATCATTCGCCTTTATCGGGAGGGAGTTTTACTTTCAGTGGGATGGTTAGACTCACTGGGTAAAATATGGTATACAATATCCTGTGAGGTTGCCAGTAGGATTTCTATTACTTATATGAATGAGAAAATATTTACTTATTACTCATAACATTATTTTTGTAAACAATGAACATTTTTGGCGTCCGCGCCGAAGAGCGGCGCCCTTATGGAATGAAATCAGATTTTGTGAAAGGGCGACAGCAACTTCTCGAGCCTTATAGTCGGTCATTATAAAAGCCGATCATTCCGATCGGTATGAGGGTGCTTGATAATTATTAATTAAAAATGAAATGTCGCGATATGTACAATGAATAGCGAACTGCAGAATTTCGCAATGCAAACATTTTCAAATGAAATAACCTTTTCCGTCAATAAATCGCGCTCTTCGGAGTATTTTTATTTATCATTTTGTAGTGGGTTATTATGGTATGTTATTATTGTACATGTAGTTGATGACCTAAATATTCCAAAATCTATCTATAGAGGGATGTACTCCTATCGGTAATTCCTGGTCTCTCCTGGTCTAGTTTGACCAGCATTTACTAGTGGCCGGCGAATAGTACCACACGTTTATTATCCGGTCTCTCCCGGTTTTGGAGTAGATGTTTGATATCGTTTCAGAACAGAACAAATATTTTACAGATAAATAAGCTTTTTTTCAAAATGAATTTTGTCACTTAGTTTTGTTACAATAATTAATAAACACAACAACAACAATAGCGCATTCAAAGTTACAAATTAGATTTTATGAATTATTCAATTGATTGATAATTTAAAAAATTGTAAAGAAAAAAAACAAATGTACATGTATATGGTTTAAGAATAAATAATATTATATATTGAAAGATTAACCATAACTCACTGACTTTAGCCAGTTAAGTTTTGACTTATAATCGTCAGTCAATATGAAAATTGAATTCTTAAAAATTAATAGTAGTAAACGTAAAAACTCAGTATTAAAATAACACAAAAAAGAAAAGAAAACAATATTCATAAAATATGTAATTTTTTTTTATCAAAATAGATATTACAATTATTGTATAATAAACAATTATGCTCAACATGATCAACATGGTAATATTACCAGTGTCATATTGTTACTAAGTGTGAACAGATACCTTAAGAGGGGGTCTTCGCTAATAGCGATAACATAATAAGGGACAATTACACAGAACAGAACAGTTTTATTATTCAATATGACTTGAACATAACAGTTCCTCGTCATTACACAAATATACAGCATACATTAAATATAGCGAGAGTGAAAATACAAACATACAAATTTAACATTTGATATTATCATACTAGTCATATACATTATTCATATTTTCATTTCTAAGACTAAATGCTTTATTACAAAATATTGCTAATCTATTTAAAGTATTTGTATTACATGTATTTAACAGATCAATAAATTTAACCATACTGGGATGCCTATAGTAATAACGTGGTATATACAATTTTCTTAAATCTGAATAAGTAGGACAAATTAACACAAAATGATATTCGTCTTCTATGTCGTTTAGGTTGCAAAATGTACATTTTCTTTCCGATCTCACAATGTTTCTATGTCTACCAGTCTCTATATTTAAACGGTGCGAAGACGATCTTAGTTTAGCTATTGTATTTCTCAATTTTGTGCAAAACATTTTATTTAAATAATTTGATAATTCAAAGTTATTTTTTAATTCTTTAAACAAAGAGAGTGAACTTTTATTATTTACATCTTGTCCCCAGTTACTGTTATAAATATCTATAAGTGTTGTTCTAAGTATTGGAATAAAAATATTGACATTGACAGATTCAGGAAATAACCAAACGTCTTTAAATCATGTTTCTTGTAACAATTGCTTTACTTTAGAAGCCCAGTTAGTTTGATTTGCATCTCTATCAGCAATATATTTAGGTGACAAAATTACATTTTCTAGCAAACAATTATTACTTTTTTCAAAGTGTAATTTCAAAAAAATATTTTACAATTCTTATTTGCCGTATTATAAAAAGCGGAAAACGACCAGTTTCACCGTACAAGGCAGCATTACATGTAGTCATTTTTACATTTAAAACCCATTTTAAAAACTTTCTATGAACCCTTTCTATTTGTTCATCCCCATACTTCACAAGAATAATTTAGTATGGATGCAACATAACTGTCAAAAAGATTGAACATAATTTTTGCTGGTATTTCCAATGGTCTTGTTACTGAAAGTAAAGAGCTCATGGCTTTTAGTGCTTTTCCTGATAAAGTCTTTATAGCATTTGTAAATGAGCCACCGCTAGATAATACAAGTCCAAGATAGTTAAAATAATTTACAATTTCAATAGTTTCTCCATCATACTTAAAACAATAATTAGTGTTTCTGTTGTTTCCACCTTTCTTGAAAATCATAATTTTTGTTTTAGCAATATTAACTTTAAGTTTCCATTTATCACAATAAGTCTTAAAATTATCCAAAGATTTTGGTAAGCCCTCTTCAGTTTCTGAAAAAAATCACTGCATCATCTGCAAAAAGTAATAAATAAACTGAAAGTTGATCTAGAGAAATACATGCATTTAGATCTTGTTGTAAATGTAGTTCTACATCGTTTATATAAAAGAGAAAAGAGCAGAGGAGACATTATCTCTCCTTGCAATAATCCTATATCACAATCGTACACATCGGATTCAAATGTTTAACACACAATTTAACATCATTATAAAGTGACCGTACAACATTAAATAATCTACCACTAATCCCCATTTTAATAAGTTTAACCCAAAGGCCATTCCTGTATATTGAATCAAAACACTTTTGAAGATCAATAAAACAACAGTACAATTTAAATCTATTTTTCAATTGTTTTTCGATAAAGGAATTCAATAAAAATATTGCATCTATAGTACTGTAATTAGTTTTAAAACCAAACTGTGCATCAGTAACAATATCATTCGCAATAGACCATTTTTTTAATCTTTCATTTATAACAATAGTGAATAATTTAGAAAAACAACTAATAAGCGTAATACCTCTATAATTATCTACATCAGCATTATCTCCCTTTTTGAATACAGGTATAATGACACCTTTAGACCATGACTTTGGGAAACATTGTTTATCAAGAATATGATTAAATAAGATCTCTAACGGTTTATCTAAAACATCAATACCTTCTAAAAATACTCATATAAAATATTATCTAAAGAACATGCTTTATCCCTGCCTAACAATTTAATAGCACTCTTTATTTCATCTAATGTGAACGCTTCATTTAATTCTTCAAACGATGAGTCAGCAGAAACATGAGAATCAAAATCATTTAAAAAATCTATACAATCTTCATCCTCATCAATTTTTAATTCTGAGGTCAATTCTTTAAAATGTTCATAAAAATCATTTATGTCAATAGATTCGCTACAGTCAGAATTATTTTTTGATTTAAACATTTTCCAGAATTCTTTTGGTTTTTTATTTTTCATTTCCTCCATTTTTAATGATATACTTTTTAAGTATTTTTGTTTGGTCACTTTACAGCAGTATTTATAATCTTTTTTCTTACTATACAAAAATTGTTTATTTTCATAACTTCTCTCTTGATTAAATTGTGATAGTGCTTCTTTATAGCTTTCTTTTTTGCTCCTACATATATCATTAAACCATTTATTTTGATTAAGCAAAGAATTACATTCATTAAAATGTGGTTTATTAGGCATCTTACGATGTATTTCAAAATACTTATTTCCTCTGCTAGTTATAAATTCAGATACAAGATTGACCAAAGAATCCGTACTTTGGCCGCTGTCTTTATACGCGTTTAAGTTAAAACATAATTCATCTACATCGCGTGAAATTTCACTCAAAAAGTCATTTTTAAACTCAGGGTTCCATTTGTGAAAAACACGCTCGTTATTTTTCTTATCATGTAATACGCTATTCGCACGTAGTGAAAATAATACAGGAGCGTGATTGGAATACATCGTAAAATCCTGTACATTGAAACAGGAAATATTACAAAAATTACATTTATCAGTTATCAGTAAATGAACAAGACTTTCACCATTATGTGTATAGCAAGTGCATTGACCCATATTAGCATCTTTATTAATACGGCCATTTACCACCCGAAAGTCTAATGTTTTACATTGATCTAACAAAAGATCGCCAAAGCGATTTGATCCTTGATCAGTCGTTGCACGTGGTAAATGCTCTTCCACTGAAAAATCCGTAATATCTCGTAACTGTGAATCATTTTCTATAAAGTCCATTTTTTACCAATTCGTGAGTTTAGATCGCCAAATACTTTACACCTGACCTTTATCCTTGGAATAACGAATATCAGCCTCAATTTTTGAGAATATATCAAAATCATAAATAGTGTGTATAGGCCAGCTTTCAGGGGCTATATAAGTAGAACATAGATACATATTGCTATCAATGTTAAAAAATGATGCATCTAATTTGAACCACTGTATACAATCGACATTTTTCACTAATTTAACTCCTTAAATGATTGAGTTTTTATCATATGTCAAAATTCCTCCACTATTTCTTTTCGCTCTTTTATTTTGGAATTTTCTGTATGAATGAAACAATTTATATCCATTTAAGTTAATTTTAGAATTTTTACTTGTCCATGTTTCGTTTAAAAACATCAACTCAAACTTATCAATGAATTTTATAAAATCGGGGCATGCTATTTTCTGTTGGGTTAGTCCCTCGATATTCCAAAATAAACACTTTATCTCACTCCCACTATTTTCCTAAATACGAGTAGCTCCACTTTTATTTTCCCTGTATAATTCACCGTTGATGAAAAGCTTGTCAATACGGATGAACGCTTCCTTGCCTTGAGAGCGGGCCTCAAGCATAATCGGGACGAGGTGCCTCCTGGTATTTACAACTTCTTTCGGATATTGTTGGCCTGAACCATATGGCTTTGACAGCTTACTCGCGTTTGCACGTATCAACTCCTTTTCGGGATCGAACGCAAATTTTGCGACAACGGGTCTTATTTTGTTCGAATTGTACTTGCCGATTCTATGAGCACGTTGTAATGTTATTGACTTTTTAGTATTTTCAATGTTCATTTTATTTTCCATTAGGTCATGGACTTTTTCAACACAGTCTGAGGGGGTCTCTCCCTTCACTTCTTGTATCCCGAAAAATCAAAGATTGTCCCGCATACTTCGGCTTTTGAGATCCGTGAGTTCTGCTTTCCATTCCGCCTCTTTCTCGCTTTGTTCCTTCTCGATGCTTTTTATTTGTTTTATCATTGAGTCAATCTTCTTTTGTTTATTATGAACAACATCTAAGCATTTCGAATCATAGTCTCTACTTTTCTCTAATTCTAATAGTTTATTTTCCACTTCACTGACTCGTTGATCTACATCTACATGTTACTCCCGAACAATCAATTCTGACAATGACTGGGAGGCGCTTGTCAGGAAAACTGTGTTTAAAGAATTAGTGCATACTAAAAGAGAAAGATCACAGATAAAAAGGTGCAGAATAAAAAGAATAGTGCAAGATTAAAAACATACTGGGGAGGGGACTAGAAGGTGACTGTCGCCAGCCTATCCTTGAAGGCATCTAGGCTGGGACTGGATTTGACCTGATATGGAAGGCTATTCCAATACCTGAGAGTTCTAGGGAAGTAGGAATTTAGATGATATTGGGTACGGGACTGGGGGATCAGGAAGTTCAGATTTCTAGTTGTGGTCAGATGGTTATGGTCAACATATACAAGTTTGTATTGGATTTTATAGGACACTACAAGAGAGAACTGGTGTCTGCGGCTTTCTAGGGAAGGCCACCCAAGTTCATTTAGCATTTAGGTTACACTACTGTCGAAATTATAATTATTACAGACATATCTGGCCGCAGCTCGTTGGACACTTTCAATCTTATGACTTAGATGTTTCTGCCAGGGGTGCCATATGGTGGAACAATATTCTTGTTGTGGTCGGACATAAGTAACATAGGCTGATGTTTTGAGTTGCCTGTTTTGGGTTTTGACGTTTCTCTGGATGAATCTTAGAGAATTTTTGGCCTTGGAGGTGATGTTATTTATATGATGTGATCAGTTTAGATCTTTAGAGATAGTTACTCCAAGGTATTTTGCAGATTCTGCTGATTTGAGAGTTTTATTATGAAGTGTGTATGGAAAGATGGTGGTGTTCTTTTTACGGGTGATCCTAAGCACCTCACACTCTCCATAGCCCAGTCCCGTTCCCAAACTTGAAGTTTATGTAGGTCGTCCTGTAGTCAGCGTCAGTCTGGTCTTTAATTGTCAAGTAGACTATAATGTCATCCTCAAATAACCTGGTTTTACTTTTGACAGTTTCTGGCAATTCATTGATATATGCCAGGAACAGACAGGGTCCTAGGACTAATCCCTGAGGGACACCGGATAACACTGGTAGCTGGTCGGAGATTTGACCTTCCACTGCAACCCTTTGGCTACGGTGGCGAAGAAATTACCTGACCCAGGTGGATACCTGTTTGTTAACACCCATTGTGTTTAGCTTATGGATCAATTTGTGATGGTCGACTTTGTCGAAGGCCTTTGAAAAATCCATCACAATCACGTCTGTCTGTTGTCCACTGTCTAGGTTGTCAAATACTTCTTGGGAGAAACTCAGCAGTTGGGTTTCGCAGCTACGTTTTGACCGAAAGCCATGTTGGTAGGGACTAAGGATACTATACTTGTCAAAATAGGTCATCAAGTTTGAGACTATAATATGTTCCATTAATTTAGAGGAGATACAAGTAAGGGATATTTGTCTGTAATTGCTGGCTTTTGATTTGTGACCTTTTTTGTATACTGGGGCTAGTGTTGCATTTTTCCAATCATCAGGCACAATACCTGTTTCTAAAGATAACCTGAATATATGGGCGAGAATAGGTGCTATTTCATTGTGGAGTTCTTTATGGACCCGTGGCGATATTTGATCTGGGCCTTGTGCTTTACTAGGATTTAAACCTGATAGTAACTTGTCAACGCCTTCAACCGTTATTATGATAGGGGGCATGCAATATGGAGGGGGGTTAACTGCATGTTTGCATATTTGTTTTAGGCTTAAAGGTACCTTATATAAATTGACAGTAATATTATCAACGGAACTTTGTATTTTGTCTAATTGTAACATACGTTTATTTATGCTATCAAGCCTTTGAAGAAGAGCTGAGAACTGGTCACTTGGTATTTGGTTAGGTAGACATTGTAACGGTTGTTGTGTCAAAGTTGGCGACCCTTGATTCAAAGCTTGCATATATGAATAACCAGGTGAAGTCAAATTTTGACTTGCCTGTGGTGTACAAAAACCCGAATTATTTGGTTGATACTGTCCATACTGTATCTGTGATACAGGGGTTTGCACCGAATTTATGGGATTAGCCGCCAAGTGTGGTGTTGATCATGCGTACGGTTACACATATGGATTATAAATGATTGTATACATGTATATCCGTTGCTATTAATAACCACGATCATAAAAAAATAACAAGTAATATTCTAATTTCTAGCATGCCAATCAAAGTTAATAATGAACAATGTCTTTCGTCCGTTCATTCATAAGTGATATTCAATTTTGGTAAAAACCAATTAACCATTGAAAAGTTATAAAGTAAATATTGTCAGTATTTCATGCTGCATTTCATGTTGACTATTGATGTCTTCGCATAAATTGCTTTCTTGTAAATATATTCTTCTATTGAATTTGTGATTACTGTCAAATATCGTACGTTAAGTTGTTTAAGTTAATTAAACTCTAGGTTTCAATTTGTACTGTCTATAAGTAGTTCTGTTTGGTTATAATTGTCTCGCTAGGCTCACTGTGTGAAACATCAAGAATATAGCTGTTCATAGTCGACAACAATCAATTATATTAATACGGATGTGAAGAGACATTTCTTTTAATTTATTACTATCTCAAACATCTGTTAATCATAATTATACACGTTTACAATTTCTCTAACGAATATTATATATCCATTAAAATTATTTATAATGTAGGATATGAACTGTATCTATCACTGATTTCATGATCTTATATTTTGGTATACATTTTAGTTGTATGTTCTTCAATAATGGGTTCATCCCGTGAAAAAAATGTAAATTTTTTTTTAATATTGATTAATTATAAATTCTTTCTTAGAAGGTTTTTTTTTATTGAATTGTGTGCATACTGTCCAAATATCGTAGCCTTAAAGTATGTCACTAGTTAAATTAAACTCTAGGTTCAATTCTGCATGTACAAGTCAAAATTTCATAGCTTTTAGCGTATGTTACAGGTACATATTTAAATTTTAGCAGAATAAAAACTGTATAGCAGATAAAATATTCGTTTTAGAATCATCTGCCCTATAATTTGAATATATCATTGAATTTTTCGTAAAGATTTAGGGAATGAATATTAATTAATTAATTCAGTCTAATATTACAAGGTCTGTGGTAAAAAATTCGGACTCTCAACACACAGACCATGGGTAGCAGAGCTAATAATGCCACAACAATTATTGTCTTTCGTTTAGATTGTAAAAGGAAGTGGTCCCTTCCAAGCTTCAGCCTTTCACCGTGGTCAAATTAAAAAGAATCTACCATTTGACCAAAGTTAGTAGATGTATTGTAAAATGAAGGGTTATTATTCCGTACCAATACTGTCCGGGTGTTAATGTTTTTAAGTTTAAAAAAAAAATGCGGATATATTCATTTTCGATGGTCTAGTGCATAAAAGTGCCTGCAAGCTTTGATCCATTTCATGAAAAAAAGAAGACACTTAGAAAAAGTATCTCCGACTAATTAATAATAAGTTATATTCGACATTAATATTAAAACAGCAAAATAAAGTCGATTTACATCAAATAGTGGAAACGTGAGACCCTAGTGTTTGTGTGTGTGTGTGTTGGTGTGTGTGCATGCGTGTGTGTGTGTGCGCGCGCGCGTGTGTGTGTGCGTGTGTAAATATATATGTATGTATGGTTACCGAGAAGTTCATTACATATCGAATGTCAATCATAGAATGGAATAAATAAGACAATTATCAGAAATTTATTGTCGGGGCGAGAACTCTGCAAGTGTGAATAGGCTATTTTTGTGCGAGTTGTTTACCTTCTTATGACAATTTCGATGTAAGTGTCGGTGAATATGTCTGTAATCAAATACAACATTTAATTTCGCAAATCAACATTATCCGCCAAAACCAATTTAGCGATGTCACAGTTAGAAAAAATGGAAACCGTTTAAGCGGAGAACATATAGCCGTGTTAAACGCTTTAAGATGAGCAAATATATTTCAATAAAACCAAACATGAGAAAAATGTATTAAGATTTAATGAAAAGTAAATAGATTCAAAATTCTAGTAATACTTAACATGTTATTTGCGATTAATGACCTATTTTTCAGCATTCATTACTATATTTGTACTGCGTTACTAACTCAGTAAGGTCTACAATGTAAAACGTTGTTTTTTTAATATTGATTAAAATCGATTCATTGTTTAAAATAAAATTAATCCCATAATTAACTTGAACACTATTCACAGTTTAGATAATGATCGCCCGATCGAACCAATTACAAATTGCATTAACACCGTGCACCGTTAATAGTGTTTTCAATAGGATAATAATTCTTAATATGACGTATTCGACAAACAGATGTACTAAAAAACAGTTTTATTGACGTATTTATCATTTGACCGATATAAGCTGGAAAACCTTAAGCCTATGTTCTATGTAATTATTGTTCAACATCGGTTCGCTCGAACTACCGATCGCTCGAACAAATTTGCACAGGCCCTCCGAGTTCGAGCGAACGAAGTTCGACTGTATTTTTGTATATTTTACCTCTTTTTGATAAACAGTTACTAACATGGGTTGTAAGTGCCGTTGATAATATGTGAATTGCTTTTTGGTAACTTTACAATATAATACTTTTAAATACATTTTCAAATTTTCATGAATGTGGAGGCGTGCCGCTTTAACCGATCGATCAAAAACAAACAAATAAAATCCTTAGATTAAATTTGTTTGTTTTTGACAAGACATAACATTCCGTTCACATTTTCTTTTACAATACATATCCGAATATAGGGTGTTTTTGACAAGACATGACTGACATTCCGTTCGCATTTTCTTGTACAATACATATCCGAATATGGGGCGACTATTTTCAGTTAGGTTCGTACCATGCTCGATCAGATCGGACATTTTAGTACAAATAAAATACTAACATGTTGTCATATCTTGTTATTTGAAACTTAGATACTGTTTAAAATCAATTTAAAACTTTTCTACTATTTGTCAAATACTTACCAGTATTGAATTTCCCAACCGGTTGTTAGCTCAAAAACGATCGAACCGGTTTAAGCGGATTAACGAGACACCCCTACAAAAACTGAAACAGTATTTAATCAATAGGTAAAGGTCGGGCGAGTTAAAAAGGAATACATAAAGTAAGTTAAATACAACAGTATGCCACCTTATTTTAAATCCGCAAACTATTATTTTCCTTTTATGATTGGGACTTATGCCAGTTGCAACGTCAAGGAAACATAACAGAAAGAACGAAATACTGCATAATGCAGATTTGTTGTTACAACAGTTTATGTAATTACACATGTCTTTGCACATTTTTTCAAGTATTAAATACATGTAATATTGTGTGTGTTTTTAGTCCCCTACCGGTTAACCGGAGGGGACTTTAGGTTAACCCTCCGTCCGTCCGTCCGTCCGTCCGTCTGTCCGTCAGTCCTTCCGTCTGTCCGTCTACGAACACAGAAGTACTTGTGTAACTTGGAGAACAATGGGTAACAGTAAATTGTCTTTGATCCTTTTCATTCCGTTTTTACTTGTGTGTGTGTTTTTTAAGCCTTGTGTAACTAAAAATGGCCAAAAAGATCAAAGATAAAGTAACATAAGTACCATTTTGTGAGTCAGTCCGTCCGTCCACAAAACTGGATCCCGCGATACCGCAAAAAGTATACTGAAACTATTTTTATGAAACTTGATATGTTAATAGATGGCAGTATGAAGATTATGCACGTCTTTTTCTTTTCTTCCTATGTTGAAAATTCTGGTTGCTATGGCAACAAATAGACTGAAAATATGGCAAATTTTACACATAAACTGGATCCAGTGATAACGCCAAAAGTACTGAAAATATTTTATGAAACTTGATATATGGATATATGGCAGTATTGAAATTATGCACGTCTTTTTCATTTCTTCCTATGTTGAACATTCTGGTTGCTATGGCAACAAATAGACTGAAATAATGCCAAATTTAACACATAAACTGGATCCAATGATAACGCCAAAAGTACTGAAAATATTTTTATGAACTTATGGATAGATTGCAGTATAGATATGATGCAAATCTTTTTCTTTTCTTCTTATGTTGAAAATTCTGGTTGATATGGCAACAAATAGACTGAAAATATGGCAAATTTAACACATAAACTGGATCTAGTGATAATGCAAAAAGTACTGAAAATATTTTTATGAAACTTGAAATATGGGTAGATGGCAGTATGGAGATTATGCATGTCTTTTTCTTTCCACCTATTTTGAAAACAAATTGGTTGCCATGGCAACAAATAGGCTTAAAACATGGCAAATATAACAATATTTGTGTTTAGTCAAATAAAGCTGAAATTTTTTATGAAACTTAAAATATGGATCGATGGTAGAATGGAAATTATACACATCATTTTAATCTTGACTATTGGGATTATATTGAGAGCTGTCATACTTAACAATTATTGTCGGCAACCTCGTCAAGATTTCTGATTCTAGTTTTTAGGCTTTTTCACTATAAGTTCTTTTTTTCTTAAGGTATTTATGTCAAACTTCAAACATAAGTTTCTGGTCATCAACCACACCATATATGACAAGGTTTTAACTCTAGCACAAAAATAATCAGAATTGCCTCCCTTGAACTTACATTATTATTTCTTAATGTATTTTCTTCAAATTTCATATATATGTTTCTTATTATAACTCAAATCATTTGGGAGAAGGTTCAATATTGTAGCAAGACTCTTTCCAGAATTATGTCCCCCTTGAACTTAGATATTTTGGAGAAATTGGTATTTCTTCATTACTTTTAGGATTTACTTCAAACTCCAACATTATTATAATATGACAAGGTTTATAAATCTAGCATCCTTATTTCTAGAATTATCTCCTCCTTAAACTTTGAATTTTTCTTATTAATTCTTTTAACTTTCTTTTAATTCAGATTTAAAATAAACATTAATTATACTAATTGTTCTCTGTTACGCTCACATCGTGTATGACATCTTGGATCTTTATTTCAAGAGTTAGTTCAAGAATTTTGCTTTTGAAAATGTTATATTTTGGTAACAGGGTTTAAAAAAATAACTTTTAAGTGTCCTTCAGTCTGTCTGTTCATAATATCTGTTTCCTGTGATCACTTTTAAAGAACTTTTCCAACAAATTTTCTTTAAAAAAGAGAAAAAATGAAACATAAGTGAATGGCCAATGGCCCTTCAGAATGGTTCTAACATGTCTAAGCGGTAGGGTACTTATGGATTGCTTACGATACTATGATAATTGCATATTTTTTCGGAATACATTGGCCAATCATTTGAAGTTAAATAAACAATATCTATAACAATTTCGGATTACAAATAGCTCATTGAAAGCAAAGTCTTTCCATAATTGACTTTTTATTAACGCGCTAATTTGTTAAAAACATGTACTGTTCTGCACAAACAGTGGATAGTATGATGGCTGAATTACGCCTTGTCGAATTTTCGCGTTTTCGTCTTCTTACATTTGTGTTTTCGTCTTCGTTCCTTCGTATTGTTCGTAATTTCCCTTTCCTATTGTGGCTAATTTACGCCATGTCGTATTTTCGCTTCTTCGCCTCAAAATGCAAAAATGCGGAAACACGAAGGGACGACAAAGTTGGTTTAAGAAATTATCGGAGAGACACCATTCGGTGGCCAGGCTGCTTTCGGCGATGTTTTTGGATATGATATAAAAACACCGTACAACTTTCAAGGCACCCGGGCGAACATCGCCCGGCGCCCGAATAGACACTATTTGACGAACGATTATCGCCTGAAACCTGGACGATTTATGTACAGGCACCTGGCGGTCATCTTATTGTTTTCCGTCGGCCGTTCGACTTGGGTTTGTTGAACTTGCTGCTTGAATATTTTTTGTAATTGGCAAAAATGGTTTTGTGAATTCCTCGGTATTCACCATAAACATTCTCGTCGAGCAAGATTGTCTACGCGGATAATCATTAAGGCAAATATTGTTGTTGTAGCAACAATATATGACGAGGGTCAGCATAGAGGCAACCGTAGGATAAGGTCTGTTTGGGTGTAGCCATTGATGCAGAGATTACTCGTCTTGTTTGACCTCGTCATTACTGGGCGTGGGTGGCTCTGTGTCAATCTCACTGACCATTTCCTTGGTCTTCCAGTTGCCTCGAGCAACTGCTTTCTTGACAACTGATTTATAAAAGAATATCGTAAAAATGTACGGCGCCCTGCAGCGACCGTTCGATTCATTTTTTAATCACACAGGCGCAGTCCGTACATCGGGCAGCGACCTCAAGCCGCAAGTTCTTTTGAATGCTTTGAAAGAAAGATTAATTCGGCAAAGGCGTCCGCGAGATTTTCAAAGACACTAATGCTGTAAAAAGTCGTTGAAGTGCGCGGCGACCGTTTTATTTGTGACCCATGGATTTATTATAAATACACGGCTGCTGTGAAGCTTTAAAGAATTCGAAATACCTCCCCATGCATTTTGCTACTATAAATGCTGTACATACACATGTTTAAGACTTTTCACTGTCAATTTCAATATTTTTTTCTGTCAATAGAATATGCATTCTGATAAACGTTGTAAAAACCTAATATGTGCAATACAATTTTATTTCAAAGGACATATTTGTTAACATCTGCCATATACAATTATGCCTTATTTTCAAAATCGGTGGCTACTGGAAAAAACACGACCTTGAACGATTATCTCATAATGGTCTACATACAGCGGACATTTTATATTTTGGTCTGGCTCCAAGGCCTTGACCTGTTTGTTAAGAAAGGATGATAAACATATTGACCTTGTAACAAGAAGTATATACGTTGGATTTGTTTCATTAACAATAATTGTCATTTCACTGTTTGAACTACTTATATAATCCTGGATTACTTGAAAGGAAAAACGAGATCTTGACCAACTTATTTTAATTAAAAATGACAGTATAGGGTATATCGTTCAATTTTTTATAAAATAGGACAAAAACAGCACAAGTAAATATGCCATGCAGATGATTTAACTAACATTTTACATTTTTACGCTTGACAAATCATGGCAAACTAAACTTTTTATGATAAAAGCGACTGTCTAACATACTAGTGAAAAAAATTTCAAAATTATAAAACTGAAAAAGAAACACAACAACAACAACAAATGAGTTGTACCAATATTGGTCATCTAAGTGACACTATGATTATATAATACAATATATAAGATACTCTCATTATAGATACAGCCCGTATTGAACGATGGTAATTTCAGCGAATAGTAAGAACCCGGGACAATTAAATATCACATTATCTATACACTTTAAAACATGTATAATATACAGCGATATTTCACTTACAGACGCTAGAAATGAAACAATTGTCTCAAATATACATAAATATATACAAAATAACTATTTGAAATATAATAATATTTTGTTAAATAAAGAAAAAAATGACCTCTTAACTCCATAGTAGTAAAGTGGCTTTCTTCTTTTTCCTTTTTACTGCTGCTTCAATTCACATGTTGTAATCATTGTTTTGGGGGGGTGTTTTTTTGTGTGTGTGTTTTGTTGTTGTTGGTGTTGTTGTTGTTGTTTTTAACATACTTGTTAAATAAATTAAAAACATTAAACTTAGAAATGTACTTATACCTCAAATCGAACACTTATAAATCTTTAATATATGAAAAGAAAGTGTTTACATGTATACGTAAGAAAGCAAGCACAAGTGGACATGATATGTATAGTTAGCTTTTATATTGCACATTTTGTTACCATTAATATAAAGTTTATGAAAATAGCTGATTACGGATGGAATTTTCAAAACAGTTTTTTAAGCTTCATACTCAATTTGAAAAATTTATTTATGTACTTTATAATGTAAATGGAAATATAACAAATAAATATTGTTTAAACTAAAACATTCAAAAAAGATTTTTTAATATAAACCTGTAAGTTTGCTGCTTTAAACACATTAATATGGTTACATGCATGACAATGAGCATATTTAGTTCGAAAAGCAGAAAAAAACACCAAATACGAAATACTGCTATAAACAATAAACTTTAAGAGTTGAGTGGTGTGCACCAAAGCGCGAATAACGAGTCTGAAAAACTTTTTAAAGGTATAAACACGAGCCTCAAGCTCAACAAGAGCCAGTCGTTAACTACTGATCATCAATATAAAAGTTTGTATAAAACTCGGTCATTCGATAAATACAGCAGAATTTTACTGAACTGAGATAAGTTAATGGGACTGATTTGGTATCTCATCAGACAAATCTTGGGTGAAAAAAAGACATTTCTGACTTGCACAGACAAAAAACAGCAAACTAAAGCCAACCTGTGACTGTAACAGGCAAAAACAAATGTCCAAAAGTCAGGAAAATAATAGAAAGTAATGGCAGGTACATGATTTGTGATATTGCCAATTTAAGCTGTATATCACTATCGCAGGTGCATTTCACTTTGAAGCATAATGGATACCCTGTACCAAAAAGTGTCCGAATACTAACTGCTAAGCAAAATCAAAATGTTTCCAAACAATGTTACTGGTTATGAAACATGGGTTCAGAATAATTGGAAACAAAATATGGCTAACTAAACACTGTAGAAGCCTGAAGTTGCCAAATGGACAATTAGCACAAAGAATGTACTGCATAT
This sequence comes from Ruditapes philippinarum, assembly GCF_026571515.1. Lineage (NCBI taxonomy): Eukaryota > Metazoa > Mollusca > Bivalvia > Venerida > Veneridae > Ruditapes > Ruditapes philippinarum. The sequence continues at coordinate 60,640 of NW_026858225.1, forward strand.
TCTTGTACTGTGATGGTATAATCGTACTAATTAAGGTATACCGAAGGTCATTTGTGTTACAGTTAGGTCGGTAATACTGGCAAGATATTCTTATACAAAAAAAAATACTTGGAATTTATCATCACAAACGAAGCCCTGTGTATGTATTTTCGTCTTCTTAATGATAATACTCCATCACGTACATCTGAGCTTGTTAAATAATTTTTGAAGTCGTAGGTTTTACAGTTTTTTCCACAACCGTCATACTCTCCATATCTGGCCTCATTCGTGATTTACGCTGCCATTAATTAACGAGGTTTATAATTGTTTTTATAGCAGCCAAATATTTCTGAAAGAAATGATATGTTGTTGTTGTTGTTGTTGTTGTTGTTGTTGTTGTTGTTGTTGTTGTTGTTGTTGTTGTTGTTGTTGTTGTTGTTGTTGTTGTTGTTGTTGTTGTTGTGTAATCAAAGTATTGTTATTTTGTAGTCATAGTAATGCTATGTTGTTGTTAATGTAATATCAAAGTGGTTTTTTTTTATATTATTGTTTGTTATGAAGTGTCTATATAAAGTGTTGCTATGTTATTATTGTTGTTTTGTAATTAAAATATTTGTTATATTACTTTTGATTTCCAATTAGAAGAATTGCTGTGATCAAAGTATTGTTATATTAAAGTTGGTTTGTAATAAAAGTAAATGGTATGTTGTTGTTGTTTTTGTGTTGTTGTTGTTGTTGTTGTTGTTGTTGTTGTTGTTGTTGTTGTCGTCGTTGTTGTTGTTGTTGTTGTGTTGTAATCAAAGAGCGTTGTTATATCGGTGCTGATTGTAATCAAAGTTTTGTTATATTGGTGTCGCTTTTTAAACGAATGTTGGGCTAAATTACCGTGCTATCACTTTATTGTTTTTATGTAACTTGCAGATTACAACTGCTATCTTAAAGTTTAAAGTTAGATATATAGTGGTTGTACGATGCTATTGTATAAATCAAAGTAAGAATATGTTGTTGCTGTTGATTATATCAAAATAAGACTATAATATCAAAGTAGAACATTGACGGTGACGTTGTTGTTCTTGTTGTTTTCGTTGGTAGTGTTGTTGTTGTTGTTGTTGTTGTTATTGTTGTTAAGTAACAGAGTAGGTTGCAAGTTTTGTATACATTAAATATTACTACGTTGTGGTCTTTGTTGTTGCTGCTTCTGTTGTATAGATTGAATTTAACCTTTGTTGTAACTTTTGTATAATTTTAAGCAGGGTCTTTCAAATAGAAATAAATTAATAAAAAATTTCTTGTAAACTAATCAAAGCTGCATTACATTATCAGCTTTAACTTTAAAAAGTTTTATAGATTTGCTTTTTCGTTACCGGTGTCAAGGTTAAAATCTACTGCTCATATTTGAAAAAAGTCTATGTTTCATAAGCTTTTTTTAAATTTATGCATGGTTCAATCACAAAAAAATTGATTTTAGAGAGTGAAATGTTATAATTATAATGTAAATATGTTGTAATATTTCACGATGAAATTAAGAAATATTTTATGTTTATTTGGGTGTATTTTCAAAATGACGTCGTTTGTCGGCAAATATTCTGAACAGATAATTTATCTTTTTTAACAAATCATGGCTTTAAAAACATTATTTTCTGAAATATTTATCCTTTATCCACAAATTTAAATATTTTTAAAGAACATCATGTTGTTAGAATTTTCATTTTTGTTCTTGTATTTAATTTTCGCCCTTTTGTTTAAAATTTACATAATTTGCGGATAGTAAATTATACCGAGACATGTTTAATTGTAGCGAGAATGTTTTACATAGCGCGTTTCCAGACCAGAGCCTGATTTAAGTTACACCTTATCATTGCTATTGCATATTTTTCAGTGAGCCTTTCTTTGTTGCTTTTGTATCCATCAAAGTAAGACTATTTGTGACACATATTTATTTAGCTGAGAATTTAGATTGTAAACATTCGAAAGTTTCTTTCCTTAAAAAAAACCCGAAACATTCTAATTCTAAGTAATGCGTCGCGCATTATTGTCTCGATGTCACGTCATATTGTCGGGCGTCGTATTGCACTATCGCGATGTCACGTCATATTTTCGGGCGTCGTATTGCACTATCGCGATGTCACGTCATATTGTCGGGCGTCGTTTCGCACCATCGCCATGTCACGTCATATTGTCGGGCGTCGTATTGCACTATCGCGATGTCGGCGTCGTATTGCACCATCGCGATGTTACGTCATATTGTCGGGCGTCGTATTGCACTATCGGGATGTCACTTCTTATGGTCGGGTCAACTGCTATTTTGACAAATAAGTTTTATCATTGAGATTTTCAAACATGTTAAAATTCTCGATCGGTGAAAATGTTTACTTATTACCGATTTACCTGTCTTTGTTGACAATAGATATCGCTTATTGGTGGACGATAAGCAACCGATCGAGTATTGGTGGACGATAAGCAACCGATCTAATACTACCACCAAGGGAAGAAAAATGAAAATTTCACGGTTTTGATCGGTGGTCTCTATCTGTGTTATAAATTTGAAATTTGTTAGTGGCCATTCGGTATATTTAAGGATTAATCGGCTGCTGATTGCTTGTCAAACGCTTTTGATCGGTAATGCGTCCGATTTTGTAATTTGTCAATCGGTGCCTAGTTGGATCGATTGGAGATGTCGGACGCTACTCGGTATTATATTTCTTCGACTCTGCGACCAGTCTCTTTTCGACCTGCGATCCATGAAACAGACACTTTTTTCATCGCCGATGATCGATTATAAAGAAAATCAGAAATAGAATCACGTATGGCAACGGATCCAAACAATGAGAAGCATTAAAAATTTAATGTCCGATTTTTGGTACATGGCCCATAAATATAAAAAGCCGGTATATGCATTAAGTAAAATGATCTTCATGAAGGGCAAGTATTAAATTTTGTTTGAGCGCCGAAAAATGTCATTTTAAACAATTGTTGTACTTTTCGCACACTTAACATTGACCGGGATTATAGGAAAACGTCATACCAAACCTTGATCTTGATCTTGAACCTTGATTATAACATGTGAGAATGACGCACGTGAATAAAACCATCTAGTTTGACCGGTTATAAAATAACAATAAAGGATTAGTACCAAAATAAAATTATGTGGCGGAATAATTGACCGTTACATACGCGACAGAAAGTTGACCTTATATCTCTCACTCAACAACTTCCACAGATCTTTATTTTGTCTGGAAAAAACAACATGTTTCGGCCTTTGATTATGTTACTAATAAATTTACAGTGCTTGTACCCTGGGATCTCCCAATATAGAAAAAATAAATAAAGATTTTATTATGCATTGTTGAAAACATTATTGATTCAATTAAACTTGTTGTCAACTGCAAAACACGTGTACGCATAAAAATAAATTGTGCTCTTGTTACTGCTTGTTTCGTGTTGCTAATAATGTTTAAATTGCTGTTGGTACTTATGTTTACGAGGTATGTTCAAAAAGTTCGTGGATTTATGCTGTCATTTTTTACTTGGTTCATAAAAACACCCTTAGTGGATATGAATCGAAAGAGTGTCTTTATTTCTAAAAGTAAGATTACTTTTATTGTTAACTTTTATTTCCTTTACGAGTTATGTGCACTTTAATAACCATGGCAACGCAATATCGGCGCACGCCGAAATTTTCATATAATGTTTAAATATAAACAAATGTTGAAACAAACTGAATGATTGTTTTATGAATTAAAATACAAGTAATCATCTATTAGTATTTAAATGACATAAATCTGAAAGTTGACGTCATTTGGACGTTGAATAGCTGAACAAACAGGTTTTGAGCAGCAGTAGACAGGCGGGTAAGTAGGGAAGTAAAAAAGCCCGTTTAAAAACTAGAAATTCGCTTTCGGAAATTTTTACCAATAAATGTGGGATATTCCTTTATATTTTAATAAGGTGATTAAATTAACGAAAAACAATGAGTAAGCGAGCAAGTCTCTTGGTTTCAGGTTGCGCAAGCGATTCAAATACGGCAAATACATGCTCACAGACAGAAAGGACGACGGATAATTTTAGCGGCAAATTGTTGTGACGTTTGTAACGTCAATTGCAAAAGATCTACAAAAGTTCAGACATTATGAAAGTTTTGCGAGATGTTTAATTTCTGCATCGGGTCTATGCATTCAATTCTGACAAAACAATTTAATTCAATAAAATAATATTTTATTTCATTCATCAGGATATATGCGTATTAACAATAAATAATTTTAGTTATTATTTGTATTACGTGTATTTACCCTGATCCATTTGACAATTAATGCTAGCCGGTGTTCAGTAGATTTACCGCATAGAATAATTGTCAATTGATAAACTATTTTTCATTATCATTGATAATCATATTGTTTAAAGATCGGACGAGGGCTGTTTCAAATTGATACTATAAATCAACAATTGAATTAACTTAATAACACTGTCCGTTTAGTGTCGAAATTACTCAAAAATCCCAATAAAGAGCGGAAAGTATGCGGCACTCGGACCTTTATACGGAGAATGGAGCGAAAAGATGACCACTTTATATCTCGGGTCATCATCACAAACAGAAAAATGGTTTTTGTATATTATCCGCAGATATTGAACACTAAAAAGATTACTTTCAGAATCAATGAACCAATGGTAAAATTTTTCATTTATATTGCGACGTCACGCACGTCATTTTGTTTCATCATCAGCGTGCGCCGGATTGTGCACCCCTTGTGATTTGTAACTGTCACAAAATTGTTATTTGTAAACATATTGTATTGATTTTTTCACTGTTTATTAAGGACATATTTTCATTTATGTCTCTTGTAAAATCATATACGCAAATTAAAAGATGTGGACAGTAGAGCCGCAGTCCACGAACTTTTTGAACAGCCCTCGTATATTGGTGATATTGTGAATGCTTTGTTTAATGTTGTTGCTCATATTGATATTAGTGCTGTTGTTAATACTCATGTACATTTTACTATTGATGTTAATGTTGCTGCTTTTGGTAACGTTAGTGTTTTGTCATTGTTGGTGCTTTGTTAATGTTGATGCTTGTTAATGTTTGTGCTTGTTCATGTTGGTACTTTTTTAATGTTGGTGCTTTGTTAATGTTGGTGCTTTGTTCATGTTGGTTCTATGGTAATATTGGTACTTTGTTAATATTGGTGCTTGTTACTGTTAGTGCTTGTTAATGTTGGTGCTTGCAAATTTTGGTGCTTTGTTAATGTTGGTGCTTTTTAAATGTTGGTGCTTTGTTAATATAAGTACTTTGTTAATGTTTTGCTTTGTTTATACTGGTACTTCGTTCATGTTGGTACTTCGTTAATATTGGTAATTTATTAATCATGGTACTTTGTTAATGTTGGTGCTTTGTTAGTGTTGGTGCTTTGTTAATGTTGGTGCTTTTTTAATATTGGTACTTTGTTAATGTTTGTGCTTTGTTTATACTGGTACTTCGTTCATGTTGGTACTTCGTTAATATTGGTAATTTATTAATTATTGTACTTGTTAATGTTGGTGCTTTGTAAATGTTGGTGCTTTGTTAATGTTGGTGCTTTGGTAATGTTGGTGCTTTGTTAATGCCAGTGCTTATTTATGTTAGTGCTTGCAAATGTTGGTGCTTTGTTAATGTTGGTACTTTGTTAATGTTGGTGTGCTTTGTTAATCTTGGTACTTTGTTAATGTTGGTGCTTTGTAAATGTTGGTGCTTGTTAATGTCGGTGCTTCATAAATGTTGGTGCTTTGTTAATGTCGGTGCTTGGTTAATGTTGGTGCTTTGTTAATGGTGCTTGTTTATGTTAGTGCTTTGTTTATGTTGGTGCTTTGTTAATGTCGGTGCTTTGTTAATGGTGCTTGTTTATGTTGGTGCTTTGTTAATGTCGGTGCTTTGTTAATGGTGCTTTGTTTTTGTTGGTGCTTTGTTAATGCTGGTGTCAAAGGATTGTACAGACAAGTTGAGTTCAGGTTAAAGAACAGACCACTACATGTTTAGATAGTTTTGGTTTATTTTCATTTACCAATTTCAAACTTGAAAAATGTTATTTGAGTCTTATTGTATGAAACTTCAATGCCTGGAACTTAAATATTGGATATGTGGCATTGCCTTGTGAACTTATACAAATGTTGATCATAACCCATATGTTTCAACATTCGTCCAACCCAAGGGGGTACATATGATTTATATAAAGTATAGGACTTGTGTTTATTGTCACTCATTCCAATACTTATTAATCTATAATGATTAAACTTCATATGTGGAGACACCTTGATGATTTCTAGCTACCACACACATTTTCAGATCAAGAGGTCAAGGTCACTGGGACCTAATATATCAAACAATTCAACGGGCCATAAGGTGAAAGTGCATATCGAGGGTTTGCCGCAAAACTTCAGTATCTTATATGAAATAAAGAAGGACTTACAACAGTTTTGCGATCAACCTCGATGTACAAAGGGACTTCATATGCATCTCAATATATCTTGTCATCAGGTGACCGCTTAGTGGCCAATTACCCCCTTGTTATGAATAGAAAATTCCTCGTTTTTAATTCCATCATTATTTCTAAGAGGGCTGTCAATTTGAAATTAAATCACACTGTCTGCAGGAAAAATAATTGACAAAGCGAGTCGATACTAGCTTTTTTGATAGATTACCTTGTTATAAACCTTATAATTATAAATATTCTATGTATAGGATACTAACTAAAATGAGCGAACACTACACTTTATCCTGTCAAAAATAATGAAATGTTCAACAAAAAAGTTACGGAAGAAAATAAGCCCTTTCTCGACTTTTTTAGAAAATTACAGAAAGTCACGTCGTATATATACCAAGGTAAAATTAGTAGATAAAAGTATACATTAAATTGATCACTGACTATCCCGTTTAATGTATGTAGATAAATTATTGCCCACTTATCCTGGATTGAGTACAGGCGGTATAAATGAATAGTTATTAATCTACTACATGTACTAGAAATCTGTTATCAACAAACATTTTAAAAATTTAATGATGTCCTAAAATTTTGACAAATAACAAGTGTAGCGCCTTTCTGGATAAACACTACATGTGTCTGCGAAAAGTCATCCTCCGTAATCCGTACACCGGTATTTACCGTGAATATTCCGTAACCATGGATGTGCAAATAACGCAGGAAAAGTAACGTAGAATTGTGCAATATATTGCCTTAAACGAGCACCACGATAAGTAAAAGGACCAATATTTTTACTTCACACAAAATTTGAAGAAATAAGTTACCGCATACGGTTGTTGACACATTATACTTTAAACCTCATCAAAAATATTTCCGTGAAAATGTTTATTTTTCAAGATCATTCGTGAAAACCAAACTATCTCATTTAAGAGTTAATTAAAAGAAATAAATTAAAAGAAATAAATTAGCGCATTCGGTTGCTGTGACTATCTTTACATTTTTTTCAGAATTATGTTTAGTATTTAGATCATTCGTGAGAAAGACAACCTGATATCTGTTTTTGAAGGTGATTTTTGTGTTTCGTCAAATACATATGTATATGTCACACATTTGAAACTTATTTTTTTTTTTTCGTATTCGGTTTACCTTAGACATTTGTCAAACTACAAGTTTTTATATCATATACACATTAAATTGCACTGCAAAATTAGCAAAAACTATTTGTAAAATTATCAGAAAGCAATCTTAATAATTTGATGAATATAGAGTGGTTTTGAAACTTTATTTAACATCAGAATATTGATATGTCATACCTGAAAAAAAAAATCTGATGAAATTATGTGTCGTGCATATGTTTGCACTCTTATAATATTGTGTTTTGCAGGTAATTTTACCAATCTCATATATTCCATTACATTCATTTCTACATATCTTCATATATTTTCATTACAGACACATTCTGCCTCATAAACGAATAAACTTCAACTTCCTTAGAAAGGGCAAACATGAGTTCAATAACCTTTAAATGATAGTTTTAGGGCATGTAACATGTTTGGTGTGTGAGGAAAGTAGCAATAATGTGAAACTATTTGTTATAAAAGTAGCAAAATGTAAACAGTGTAGTATTTTGGCTTCCATACAAAATATATATCATTGTAATGTACAAATTGCCAAAAAAATAAAATGTACTAATTGCCAAAAAACAACAGAGGTTAAAGATGGTAAAGGTAATTGACCAGTGAGAAACATTTACGAAACTGAAAAAACATTTGGGAAATAAAAAATAAATACGTTTGTGGATCTAATGTGACCTTCAACACATGTCGGATTGTTTCAGATTTGTTCTAGCGACCAAGCGGCCTAGCGACTTGAAGTTGGCGGCCTAGCGACCCAGCGACCTAGCGACTTGGAGTTGGCGGACCTACAACCTGGCGGCCACAATTTTAATTATAAAACAAGTTTGACAAAGAAAACGACTCTTGATTATTATTTTTTTGTTTTGTTTCATGTATACACAAACTAGAGTTTGCATTGGTGAAACAATATATGATGACTATAAAAATAAATAAGTATGATATGAAAGATTTAACAAGTGTATTTTGTGGCAAACTTAAAAGGTATTAAAATGCACATTGCTTCATTTAGCTCCAGCATAAACAACAAAACGAGTAAAATATCAAAATATATTGCTGCTAAGTAACTTTAGGACTTTTTTTCAAAATTAAGTCTAATTCAGAATCGTCATGAAGCTTTCGACTGTAAAGATTGTTTGATGAAAGTACATTTAAAATGTTAAATGGTTGACTGAAAACCATAAATTAAACCACTACTTTCTCTTAAAAATGAGTCCTTGATCAAGAAATAGTAAACATTAAAATAAAATCATTAATTCAAAACAAAGTTTTCAAAGCATGTAATACATCATAATTATCTAGTATTTCATAACCAAACATCAGGTCACGTTAAAGTATTTTTGTTAAATGACATGATAAAATGCTCCAAGATATTGAGAAAAATTAATTATTAAAAACAATTCCCTCTAAAATTGGACATGAAAAGTAATTTTCAAAAAAAACATATTCTTGCTAATGAATTAATAAAGATATCTTATATTGTTGACAAAAGCTAGATCTAGCTGTGTACTGTTAAAAAAATGCTAGACTTAGCTATATATTGTCTAAGCTATGTGCAATATTCAAAGATAAGACTGACACCTAGATATTTACTGTTTACAACTTCTAGACTAAGTTATGTACTGTTTACAAATTCTAGACTAAGTTATGTACTGTTTACAAATTCTAGACTTAGTTATGTACTGTTTACAAATTCTATACTTAGTTATGTACTGTTTACAAATTCTAGACTTAGTTATGTACTGTTTACATATTCTAAACTTAGCTATGTACTGCTGACAAATGCTAGACTAAACTATGTCCTGTTCAGAAATGCTAGACCTATCTTTGTACTGTTGACAAAGTCTAGACTTTACTATGGGTTATTGACAAATGCTAGATTTAGCTATGTACTGTTGACAAATGCTAGACTTAGCTGTTCTGTTGACAAATGCTAGACTTAGCTATGTACTGTTGACAAATGCTAGACTTAGCTATGTACTGTTGACAAATGCTAGACTTAGCTGTACTGTTGACAAATGCTAGACTAAGCTGTACTGTTGACAAATGCTAGACTTAGCTATGTACTGTTGACAAATGCTAGACAAAGTTTTGTACTTTTGACAAATACTAGACTTAGCTATGTACTGTTTTCAAATGCTAGACTTAGCTGTATTGTTTACAAATGCTAGACTTAGCTGTACTGTTGACAAATGCTAGACTTAGCTATGTACTGTTGACAAATGTTAGACTTAGATGTATTGTTGACAAATGCTATACTTAGCTTTGTACTGTTGACAAATGCTAGACTTAGCTGTACTGTTGACAAATGCTAGACTTAGCTATGTACTGTTGACAAATGCTAGACTTAGCTGTACTGTTGACAAATGTTTGACTGAGCTATGTTCTTTTGACAAATGCTAGACTTAGCTGTACTGTTGACAAATGCTAGACTTAGCTGTACTGTTGACAAGTATTAGACTTAGTTATGTACTGTTTACAAATGCTCAACTTAGCTGTTTATTGCTGACAAATGTTAAACTAAGCTATGTATAGTTGACAAATGCTAGACTTAGCTATGTATTGTTGACAGATGCTAGATTTAGCTTTATACTATTGATAAATGCTAGGTTTATCTATGTACTGTTAACATATGCTAGACTAAATGAATCAGTCTTGTTTCCGTAAGTGAGCACCAAAATCTACGCAGTTGGTAAGAAATTAAATGTATAAATACGTGATTGGTGTGCAAAATAGATGAAAATTATTAACATTATATCAATAAAACACATCAATGATCATGTGATATATTAAACACTTATTGAATATCATAAACTGAGAATACCTGATAAGCTCATTTTTTTGTACATGAATAATCATGAATGTGGTGGGTAGTCTCGTTTTTTTTGCACACAATTATAATCAGTAAGTTTTTGTGTAAAACAAACTATTTACTGAAAATGTTATGACATCTTAACGCAGATTAAAATGTTTTTGTATGAGGAAGTATGGTTAAAAAGAGCAATTTAGTTAGAAGATTTAAGAACTACCTGGTACATTTTATTTTATAACTATCCTACACATTTTATTCAAGAACTATCCATAAACTTGTATTTTAGAATTACAAGAGCTAGCTTAAACTTTTTATTTAAGAATGGCAAATGAGATTCCGAGACTTCGATTTGTTATTTTGAGATGACCAATGAAAATTATTCTTATATACACTTCTTCCCTGTAAATTTTACATGAGTAACCCCGATGACATACGTAAAGGTTATAATATATAAGACAAATGACTTCATTACTTTTATGGCCTTGAAAATGTGCAAAGATAAGAAATACGTTATTTACATAGACACAGTTAAAGTACGTTAAAGTACGTTAAAACAAGCGACATCATTAATGTGTGATGTTATTCGGTTATCATAGATCTATACATGTATCATTATATATGTAATCCTCTGATTATTCTTGAGTCACCTTTTTGTCGGGAATTCCCAGATGTTATCCACATACAAAGTACACCAAATAATATAAATATTGATACTTATTTGACCTACTACATCGACTTGAATTTCAAAGGACAGTGTACGTGAATGTTTAAACCATTGCTATAATGATATAGTAAAGTGTAAAATTCAAAACTGGTGATTTGAAATTGATTTCATTATATCGTCCGGACATGTGTTTTGACGCTCATCTATTTTGACGCCATTTTTGTTTTGAGTAAGTCAAGGACATATGCTATTCATCAAGATTAATGGTAGTACAAGTTTTGTCTTATCAGATTGGTCAGAAGTTATATAATTTTCTATGTGAGAGTTTCAATGGAAATGTGAAAGAACAATGATATTTTGTTTTAATTGTTCTTTTTGATGTTGTTGTTGTTGTTGTTGTTGTTGTGTACGTGTGTTTAAGAATACTTTAGTGTAGGCTGACCTACAATGTAGTGTATGTTGATCTACATTGTCATCACAATGCTCAAGTTCACGGTTATTAAAGTTTTCGGTGAGATTCACACCAAATAACCTAAGTCAAGAGAAGTTGCTGGCAAAAAAATGACACGAATATTAGTAAGGTTAGATTCACAACTATTGTAATCAAATAGAAAAGTTTACATATCATTTTGTTGTTTTTATCCATTTTTCACTCAGCATTTATAGGTCAAAAGGTCCTCCATCGCGTGCGCACGTGATAGATAAAATATTTCTGATGTCCCATCTATGCCACCGTAGAAACTTGTATTTCTAAGAAGATTACTACGACATATTGAATTGGGAAATTGTAAAATATCTGCTCCTATTGCCTCTTTGTGAAATTTATTTCCCATATTTCATTACATATTACATGCCTATCCCCGTATGTTATCATACTCAAACTTAAAGTAAATTAACTTATATATTGACATAATCAAACTTGCAAGTCTTTGTTACACACCGTGATATTTTATGATCTGCGGGGGGCAGAAAACCAGTATAATTATTAGTCGGTCTCGAGTTTTTATTATTTTCTCCCATTATTTATCAAACCAATACAATAGAATGTTTTTTCATAAAGTAACACCTTGTCATTTAACAATGAGAAATCCACACGGTTTCACGCCCCCATCCCCACAAACATTCTATGAATGAACGAACATTACACACTTTCTCTTGTAAAAGTAATCTTTAAAACAAAATTACGAAAGAAAATAAACTCTTGCTCGACTTTACAGAAAAAGTCACGTCGTATATTTACCGTGGTAAAATTAGTAGATATAAGAAACGTGTAATTGATCACTAACTATTACGTTTAATGTAAGTATATAGATTATTGCCCAGTTATCCTGGATTTAGTACAGACAGTATAAATGAATAGTAGTTAACATACTTTATGTACTACTCATCTTTTATCAAGTTCAACAAACATTTTTAACATTAAATGATGTCCTAAAACTTGACAAATAAGATATGAACATAGACGAATAAGATATGAGTCGGCTCAAGTGTAGCGCCTTTCTTGTATAAACATTACGGAACGTCATAGCTGCCTCATGTTATTACATTTCTTCAGAAAGCGTCCTATTTTGTCAAATATAACCGTTTTTATGTCATTGTAATTTGTCGGCACTGCCTTATAATGCGCAACAGTAGCCTGATCTCTTTAAAATGTGATTTTGACTTGTGTTAAAATTGTTTAATTATTTCAAACAGAAGTGCTATCATGTCAAAATGTCGTTTTGCCTTGTCTGAAATGGGTCATATTATGTCAAGTAGTCGCGCTATTTGAAACAGTAGTGGTATCATGTCGAAAGTTGGTGTTGACTTGTAAAAGCAAAACTTTGTTTTATTAAACTGCCAATTTACTGTGTTAGTTGCCAACGTACACTACTGAATTGCCTTTTTACATCAAATAATCGAATTACCTTTGCAAAATGGGATGTAAAACACAGAAATAGCCTTATCATGTCTAATAATTGTGTAAATTTGTCCAAATTTAGTTCTGTCTTGAGAAAGCGCTGTCTGATTTTTCTAAACTGTCCCGTTATTTATTTTGCCCTAATTTTTCACGCTCCGCGCGGGCTCTTCTCACGTAATACACAATTTTGACAACATCGCATCTGGACAGGATAACACGATTATCTGACATAATGAGACGTAATTTAGATATGTTTACGTCATAAACTGGCAAGACAACGTCACTATATTACAAAATGACACTGTGTTTAAAAAAGTAAACACCATATTTGAAAAGGAAAATGATATTTCGTCATCAAAGGACGATATTTAGTAAAACACCGAACCTTGACAAAATAAAATGACAATTTGATACAAAGATAGTAATTTTTTACAAGTCATTACCACGTTTCGACAAGATGATATGACTATTTGACATAATAAGACGAAGATAGACCACTTGAATCTGCATTCGGACACACAAGCATGGCAGTTTGACAAATTAAAATATCATTTTAACAGTTCGTACCATAATTTATAAAGATACCACCATTATTTCAAATAATAACACGGTGTTAAGGCCGGTTAACAAAAAGTTTGGAAAAATAGCATGGCGATCTGAGCAAATAATGTTTAAACATTTCAATACCATCTTTCAACAAGTCAACAATACTGTTTGAAAAAACGTAAACACAAACGAACATAATTTATTTGCAAGTTAACATTAGCATTCCACATAATAAGTATATTTTTAGACAGGATAACAACAGTTTTAAACAAGAAAGCATGATGTGTTGCCACAATAAGACAAAACACCAGAATAACACCACCTCATACAAAGCAACATAACAGTTTGACAAAACAGGACAGCACTCTGTCAAGTCAATACATGTATAACAGTTGAACAAGATATCACTACTAGCCGACATAATACGACATGAATTTGGCAAGTTGTAACAATGTTCCGACAAGATAACACTACTGTTTCACATAAAAAGACAATTTCTCGACAAATTACCACCACAGTTGGACAAGACAGCATGCTATTTAGACATTAAAGACATTCATTAACCAAGATAACAGCTAATTTGAACACAATGATATGGCAGTCTGAAAAAAAATGTGACGGTGCTTACACAGTTCAGTTCACTATTTGGACAAGACAAAACGACAGTTTAGCATAATACAACAGTGTCATAGCATACCAGGATCACAAGATGACACCAACTTCCGACAAGATAACACTACTGTTTCACATTATAAGAAAATTTCAAGACAATTCAATACCACATTTAAATAAGTCTGTGTTTAGACACATTGAAATCTTAATTCGAAAAGATGGAGTGCATGTTAGACAAATTAAGACTTCCATTTGGCATGTAAACACTGAATTTGCATAATTATGATAACTTGACAATTTGAAATAATAAGACAATGTTTAGACAAGTCAGCAAAATAAAATTAATATTTGACCTTATAAGACTTCGTTAAGATAGATTCTCATAAAACGTTGGCAAGCCAACACTTTTATTATACATAATAAAATGGAACGAAAAATAAAACGAGACGCAACCCCATGAGGCAGTTATGGCGTTCCATAATCATCGGTAAATAAACGGACTGTGTACCATGTTTTCCGATGATGGCAAAAAACAATCTCCACTTAATGAGTGGCCACTATGAAAAGTTAGTCAGATACTAAAAAGAAAAAAGATACAGAAGCCGTTTTTAATCGTTTTATTTTATTTATTTTTGTTTGTTTGTTGTTTGTTTGGGGTTTTTTACTTATTAGCATAATTTAGATAATATCAAGGTAAATGCGGACATGATTTATTGACGATAGTTAAATGTCTAGGGGGCGTGAGGGATGTTGCACTTATTCATTTTTCCTCATGTACAGACTCAATCAAACCGAGTCTGCAATTCTTATGTTATTTTGTTGTGATTAATGCTTCCGAGGGATCACTTTGTTTCCAGAATTTTGCCGCAAGTATATAGAGAAAGACTAACTTAAGTTGTGGAATATTTAAACTTCAAGTCAACAGTACCAGCTACTTGCTACCATGTACGCATTCAAAAAGGAGCAACAGCTATTTGTAGAATTATCAGAAGAAAAATCTTTTTTAGAAATACTTTTATGAATTGATATATAAAGTATTTTTGTACTTTATTTAACATCTGAATATTGACATGTCATACCGATTGATAAAAGCATGTGTTTGTTTGAACTCTTATAATGTTATTACTTGTAGGTGATTTATATGCAAGACGAAGGTGACAATATTTGAATATGGCAATGTACTGTTCTTTATATGTTTTACCTTTGTTTGTTGTTGTTGTTGTTTTTGTTTTTGTTTTTTTATGTACACAATGGACATTGATGGATTGATGGGGCATATGATAAACAATAAATAATATATATACGATGTAAATGACGTGTATTGTGTCTGAAATAAATAAGTTTTTGTACCAGTCTCATATTTTCTATCATATTTTATTCATTTTTACAAATGGTATTTATCTTCAAATATTTTATTACAGACAAAATTTAATTATGCCTTATAAATAAATAAAATGTGACTTCCTCAGAAAGGGCAAACATGAATTCAATATCCTTTAAATGATGGTTTTAGGGCATGTAACATGTTTGATGTCGGTAAAAAGAAGCTCAAAATGTTAAAACAATGTGTAATAAAAGAAAGAAAATGTTTACAAGCAATGTAGTTATTTGGCTACCGTACAAAATACTATATCATCTTAATGTACAAATTGCCAAAAACAACAAAAATGAACAAATTGCCAAAAACAACAAAAATGAACTAATTGCCAAAAACAACAAAAATGAACTAATTGCCAAAAAACAGCAGAGTTAAAAGATGGGAAAGTTAATTGACCAATGAGTAACATTTAAGATACTGAAGAGGTTCACAAGAAAAGCTTTTGAGAATGAAAAAAAATGCATTTGTGGAGTATAATGTGACATTCAACACACGTTTTATTATTTCAGATGTGTGAAGATGGCGGTCTAGCGACGTGAAATTCGCGGCCTAGCGACCTAGCAACGTGAAGTTTGAGGTCTAGCGGCGTGAAGTTGGCAGCCCAGCGGCCTGGCGGCCAAAACAAGTTTGACAAAGAAATAAAAGAGACTATTGATTAATTTTTATTGTTTCATGTATACACGTACTAGAGTTTGCATTGGTGAATCAATATATAACGACTATAAAAACAAATAAGTACGATAAGAAAGATAAAACAAGTGAATTTTGTGGCAAATTTAAAAAAGATTAAAAACACACATTGCTTTATTAAGCTCCAGGATAAAAAAAAACGAGTAAAATATCATAATATATTGTTGCTAAGTAACTTTAAGATTTTTTTTCAAAAAATCAGGTCATTTCAAAGAACTTTCTTTCAATGACATGATAAAATGCTCCAAAATATTGAAAAATTTAATAAAGAAAAACCATACCCCCTAAAATGGGACATGCGAAGTAATCTTCTAAAAAGCATATTCTTGTAAGTGAATTAATTAAGATATCTTATATTGTTGACAAATACTAGACTTAGTATGTACTGTTGATAAATGCTAGACTTAGGTATGTACTGTTGATAAATGTTAGAATTAGTTATATACCGTTGGCAAATGCTAGAACAAGCTATGAACTGTTGACAAATGTTAAACTTAGCTTTGTACTGCCGACAAATGCTAGAACTAGCTATGCACTGTTGACAAATGTTAGATTTAGATATGTGCTGTTGACAAATGTTAGACGTCGCTATGAACTGTTGATAAATATTAGACTTAGTTATGTGCTGTTGACAAATGTTAGACTTAGCTATGAACTGTTGACAAATGTTAGACTTAGATATGTGCTGTTGACAAATGTTAGCAACCAATAAATGAGCATCTGAATATGATATTTTTATCGCTGTCGTCACAAAAAGTAAACCCCATCAAATGAGCCAATCAATGGGCGTGCTCTGGAGTGCGTGTAATTAATACCTGCACTCCAGTTGACGCACTGTGCATGTATATGTATACAATTTAACTCTGGCAAATTTTCAACAGGAAGGTCCCAAAGCTATGATACAATTCTAGATAATTTAAGTTTTTTTAAACGATTTATTCTTGTTATTGATGTCGAAATTGTTCTAAATGCTTTATTTATGTAATTTAATGATTATAAAATGGGAACATAAATATTCATTACATGTTGTAGCCAGAGCTGCAGTACTGGTACTGGAACTGGTACTGCAGTATGTACTGCAGCAATTTTGCAAGTACTGGTACTGATACTGAATTACTCTTACAAAATTTTGCTACTACTGGTACTGGTACTGCATTACTGTCTTAAAAAGTGGTACTGCTACTGCATTACCCAGTACTTTTGGTTTTGATAAAAATGAAAAATAACATCAATTTTTCTCATAAAATAAAGCTGTAAAGTACATTAACTTTATTTTTTTTTGTGAAAAAGTAAGTTATCAAATCTAAAGATAATTTGCTGCAATATTCCTTCAAATGTTAACATAGTATTCATCATAAAAAGCACCAAAGACTTTAAGTAAAAATTAAATTAAGATAAATAGACTCAATAATTCTTTACCCTATAATATCCTTATTAGAATCTTTTATTACTTTGTATTTACTAGTAAAAGAGCAAAATAAACACTAATTACTTTCTTCTATTCTAAATAATCCCATTTCAAGTGAAAAAAGTGATATTGTTAGCACCATTAAAAGTTGTTATTTACTTTGGTATAAATTGAACAGAGGTGTGAAAGGCAACAAAAGACTTACAGTTGTGTTCTAAATGAAAGATGTTTGCGTTGTATTTATGCAGTCGACCGGTTACTAAACAATTAGATATGACATGAATATATGTTGTAAATATTGTTTGTAAAAAGTTTGTTAAACTATAAAGTTGTAAATATGTTATGTTAACTTTAATGTATCATTTCCTCTTAGTATGTCCTTTTTACAGACAGATTAGACTTAATATTTTACCTAATTATTATATTGTCATTGGCCAAATTTGTTTAAATTCAAATCTTTTTTAAATTTTTAACAAAGTAATATTATTAATAAACTTGCAAAATACGTTTACAATGCTAATCTTTGGCTCGAAAACTATCAGGCATGATATGACTGTGTAATTTGGATTTATTTTATGTATGTTATAGATCATATATAGTATCTCTTTGTTTTGTTATTGTAAGAATTCCACTGATTTAATTAATATGAATTCATGCTTTTCTGTTTGTATTTGTACTGCCATTGTATATATGTTATATTGGCGATGAACATTTATATGTTTTTGCCGAATAAAATATTGAATTGAATTGAATTTAAAGCAGCACGCCTCCAGATTCATCCTAATCTCATGAAAATTTTGAAAATGTATTTAAAGGTAAAATATTGTTAAATGAACAAAGAAAGTACTTGACACATTATAATCGGCACTTAAAATCCACGTAAATTACTAAAAAGAGGTCAAAACATGCATAAATAGCCCCTACTGCGTTAGTAACGCAGTAGAAATATGGTGATAAATACTACAAAATACAGTCATTAATTGCACATAAGATATAAATTATCACTTGAATCTTTATTTTGTTTAATTTTCTCAAAGTTTTAGTAATTTTTTTCCAAGCTAAATTTTCTTGAAAAATTTTTGGTCATCTGGAGGCATGCAGCTTTAAAATAAATTATGATTTTATTTCTTTGCTGAATGATATTTGCAATTATTTGTTTGACACTGTATTTATTCAAACTTTGATGTATATATAAAAGTAATGGTACTGATACTTAATTACTTCACCAAAAAAAAGTACTGGTACTGCAGTACCAAGCTAAAATCTAGTACTGGTACTGGTAATGGTACTGCATAATTTGCCAAGTACTGGTACTGGTACTTAAGTACTACACCCTTAGTACTGATTCAGCTCTGGTTGTAGCTACAATATATATGTGAATTAGATTATGTAATTATCTTACTGTTTCCACATAAAAGGTGAATATTGATCAATTAAAATATACTTCTATACACACATCTTACCTTAAAAGCTTTGACATGTTATCTTTCAGGTTGGTTTCATGTCTATTTCGAGACATTCGTGAGTGTTCGATACGAAAGCTTAGTTTTGTTTGTTATTAAGTGCACACGGAAAAAAACACAAGTTAACTCTTTAACTCGAGATGTTACAAAAAGAATCTAAGAAAGCAGATTTAATTATTATAAAACAAGCATGTGGTGTGATTTATGGAAACATCAGAGCGATTTATTCAAGAGACGTACTAAATTGAGATAAATTAGAGAAAAGTACATACATGTAGCACTTAAGGTTTATTATAGTTTAAACAAATTTATCTTTGATCGATTGCAAAACAAGTTATTGCAACTTATATTATTTCGAGTCCGCTTCCTTAAACCAACCAGTACTGGTGTTATATGAAGAAACATGGTCGTGACCCGAGAAGGTTTCATATTTTTCAAGCGTAAGGCCGAGGTATGTAATAAACGGCTTGCTGTGTACCATGGCTCATAGGGGAGATCTTGGTGCTTAAATAACATTTCACCAAAATGTAAAATTGTAAAATGTGGGTTTTGTAAAATCATACTATACTAGATTTTAGAGGTCCGATCAAATGACCATCCTGGAATTATATCAGTTGGCATATCATATTAATAATAAGAAGTATCTTTAAAATAAGATACGCGGTCTATAAAGTAAAACTGGCTAACTTATGTCATTTATAAGTTTTTCATACATAAAGAAATATAACCAATGCTTGCATAACAATGACGCGATAATTTCTTGTAAGGTTAATCATCTTCAAAAATGTAACACTGTTACATAAATGAATGTCTCTTGTTTCGGTAAGTGAATACAAAATCTGCGCAGGTGGAAGGCAATTCAATTTATAAATACTTGATTGATATGCAAAATAGATGAAAATTATAAACATTGTATCAATTAAACACATCAATGATCATGTAATAAATATATTGCGTTGATGCAAAAGTGTTCCCTATCATTTTTAAACGCAGAGTTATAGACACTTTTATTCAAGAATGGACAGCTACGTTAGAACGTAGCCCAGTTTTGTTTAATTACAAGAATTTTAAGCTTAATTTTGGTTATGAAAGTTATCTTGACATTCTGCCTCGTAAATATAGATATTATTTTTGTAGATTAAGATTATCTGTACATCCTTTAAGAATACAGACTGGGAGATACAATAGGAATAATACACCTCTTGATCAACGATATTGTTTATGTTGCAATACATTTGACATAGAAGATGAATACCATTTTATATGTGTATACCCTTGTTTTAATAGTCTTCGAATGCAGTATGTTAAAAAATGTTATTATGTTAGACCATCTGTGTTTAAATTTATAGATCTACTTTCAACGCAAAATAAAAGTATCTTAAAGGGAAAGACAAGGTTAGAATAAAAACTTGATTTCAGAAAAAGAATACTATAAATAATAAATCTGCATATTTTCTGCCGCCAAATAATAATATTAAACGAATGATAACAAAATTTAAATCGCTAAATCACCGATTTCTACAAATCAGTAAGCGCGGCCATGTTTGTGTATTGGCCGTATAAAAACAGGTGCGCGTGATGTCATTTCCCCACATCTTTAGATTTATGATAAATCTAGTTGAATCGTAGGGAAATATTAATATAGTTAAGTATTGACCAGGCAATTTAATTTTCACAGGAGGTAGAGAGAAGATTTTTTATGGTTCAAAATACATAACAATATCAAAAAAAAAAAAAATGAATAAATAAAGAAACAAAAAAAATCAACGTCTACCGGTCGCACCACTTCAGGCCAGTGATGCCCGTTACTCCAAACAATGCTATGTTCATTAAAGTCTCATCTTAATGTAATTAAACAATATTTCACAGATTTAATAAATACACATGTTATTATTTAACAAAGTTTCACAATCAAATAATGCAATTAAATAAACAAACGCACCAACGAATAATTGGCTGTTAATTATTGAACGTGTTCTTAATAGTACATGTAATTAAATTTTTGCAGTTTGATTCTGACTTTCAAATTTAAAGGTGTGAACATATGTTAAAATTGATGTACACATTTCAAAAATATAAGCAACTCTTTTGAAAAGTAAATTGTTAACATGTCTGTCAACGTATGATGCTGCCGTCGTAATCGTAGCCTAATATGAACTGCAGGCAAAACATTTTTATTGGCTGCTTAAAAATCTAATTTGCATAATTTATTCACACAATTGCTGGTTCTTACTACTTATGTCTAATACTGTGCATTGTCCATTTTAATTGTTCCTAATTTGCACCAAATGTTCGTGTCACACTGTGTACTAACGATTTTTATTGCTCCTTGTATGCCTCTGTGCCGACAGACCTTTTGATCATGCACAATGTTGCCCTGATTGGTTAATCACCCTTGTCAAATATTCTAATGACGAAATAGACATCTATTTTTTTACGCTTCATCGGTGAACTGAATGACCTTAGGGGAAATTAAGTTCCACACAGTCGAATTATGCTGTAGATGACAGCATGTCATAAAATAGCAACACATTTTTTTTCAGTTACCAATAATCATTTTAAATATCCAGTAGATTTATGATTTTTTGTTTTATTGGATTTAATTTACGGTAGTAGATATGCGTATCCTGTGGTGGGAAAAGAATTGGGTAATTTAGATAACTTCGTGGAATAAAATGCTATAGCGGAAAACTGGAAATACCCGAGAATATGCGTAATTACAAGGGGAATGGTCAAACTTTTGCTGTTGGTACCGTTTTGACTGCGGCTGCCTAAATAACCTAACAGGCAGTTTTGTTTTCATACGATATTCGTCTGCTGTCCGATTTTCCTGCGCCTTTCTCACCATTCTATTTTTGCGTCAAAGGGGGAAAAACCTCCCCAGTGTTCTGCATTTGGTTTAGTTGATTTTTACGCTGATAAAAAAATACATGACCGGCGATTTTTGCTTGTTAGCGAAAAATTTAAATACAAAAAAAAGGGTAATCTCAATTTTAAAAAGTTTCTCAATACCCCAAATTAAAAATTAGTGGTTTTTTCTTTGAAAATTAAACTCATTGCTTTAAATAAATTTGGGGGGTCATCATTAAGCTTGAAAAACAGACAAATGATAATTATGGTTTTCCGGCGTTTTCAATTAAAATTTAATTTAAGTATTCAGTTCCATAGTGTTTTCATAAAAAAGATATAAAGTAGCATAAGTTAAAAAGTTCTTCATCAAGTATATTTTAGTTGTACCCGCGTGTAACCTAACCGAAATGGGTTAAAAACTCACAAAATTTGGTTCTCTGTCTCCGAGAATGACAAAAGCCAAAAGGCGGCGCCCCTGAATTATTTTTCAAGTAAAAAAAAGTGTCTTAAAACCGAATTTCTCACTTTAGGGTTGATGAACAGAAAAATTATTACATTTTTTTAAATGATGAAATTTTTTTTTGAAAACTAACCACCCATTTTTTCCTTTAATTAATATCTAAATTACCCAGAAGTTTATCTTTTGAAAACGCAATATTAACTCGAACAAAACTGATTTGTAAATTATCTCTTGCAAAAGTTGTCCTTTTTAAATCTTTTTTTATTTAAGAATGTTTTTTAATTTGTATGTTTTCTTTGCATGTGACATTTTAACAAATTTTTTGTTAAACAAGACAGTTCCCCTATGATAAGTCTGAAAATAAAATTCTGTTCTTTTTTTTTTTCTTATTAAACATTTTTGGATATCGAAACGAGGGTACCTCGAAAAGTTTTTGTTAAAGAAGTGTTCAATAGAAAATTTAAGAATCTAAAAAAAGTTAAGAGTTTGTGGGAGCAGCGAAATTTTAGCTCAAATATTAAAAACTCCTTGCATTTTTTTTAGAATACCCTTTACATTTTTTAAACTATCCTCCCTTGTTTTTTAGAATGACATTTATATTTTATGAAAAGGGGTCAATAGATTCCGAGATTTCAGTTTGTATTTTAAAATGACCAATAAAAATTATTTTTTTCTTCCCTTTAAAATTTTACGGGCAGTCTAAGGGTTTAGACGTCTTCGACCAAAAAACCACGCTAATAAAATTTTAAAAAAGGAAAAAATTATGAAAGTATTATAAAAAGATAACAATTTTGACTTTTATATTATGGGCCTTTAAATTACGAAAAACCAATTTCATAAACAGTAATAGTACGTTAAAACAAACTATCGAAAGTGTGTGTTATTCGGGTTTCATATACATGTATAAAAATATTTTTTATATTATTAGTCCAAATTTGAGATAGCAGGTTTTATTTAAAGTATATTTTCTTTATAAAAATCTGTTATCTTAAACACCGTTTTTTTCGGTTCCCCTGTTATCCCAATACAAAGTGCTTCAAAATTTTACAAATATTTATATTATACTTTAATTGACCCGCACTGCTGACCCTAATTTGGCTCAAAAGTCAAATAACAAGGACAGGTAAAATGTATCTCTAAAACCCTTGCTATAATGATATAGTAGACAGAAAAAAAATGAAAAAGTTTGAAAATTTTTAAAAAACCCAAAGGGGTATAGTGCCACAAATAAAAATGCAATGCCCAGAATCTACAATCAAAGTTTAAAGGTCATCATTTTTTTTTTTTTTTTTTGTTTAATAAAACCCCTTTTTAAATCCAATTAATATTGCACCCATGTATACCTTTTTCTTTTTTACCGATTTGTTTTCATATTTTTTTGCTTTGAAAATGTAATTAAACATAGATTCTTAATATAAACGAATACAATAAATACAATAAGGGAAACATGTATGTTAACAGTTTAAAGCAATGGGTTGGGCCACAAGTTTTACCACTTAAATAAAGGCCTTCCCTTTTTCCGATTAAACTAATCCATGTTGAAACTCAGGCGATAATTTCTGTCCCAAAAAACATTTTTTTTTTGAGAATTACCTAAATTTGGTGTAAATTAAAAACTGGTGATTTAAAATAGAGGTCTTATACTTTTTTAAAAGTCCATAATGTTTTTTTTGGCTCGTGCAAATATACCTTATAGATTTAATTTTGAAATGTTTTTTGCTTTTTTTGTTGTGGTGTGTTTTTTAGTATCTTTAGTTAAGGGTACTAAGGTTGACTCAATTCATCAATGAAAAAGTTCCGGTTTTAAATTTTTTCGTCGCATGGGTTAACCAAAAAAAACTAGTCAAGGTAGTTTTTTTAAAAACCCTCGTAAAATTTTAAAAGGGTTAGTTTCACGCTTTGTAATCAAATAAAAAAATTAAAATTTTTAAATTCAGTTGTTTTCTCCTTTTTTCTCGCAGTATTATCCCTTAACAAAAAAAAGTAAATTTTTAAGGAAAAAAAATATGCATTACAGAAATCTATAGGTGATCTTGGGATCATGCAGGTTTTTTGTGAACGCTAAAACGTCTAGGCGAAAAAAAAAAAACTGAAAGTTTTTGAGTTGTGTTATCTTCGGGATATTAAAAATTTTAATTTCTTTGGATGTTAATGCACCTTTTTTCAGCATTAAAACTGCAAAAAAAAAGGCCGTTTACTAAATGAATAACAAAACTCGATTTCCGTTTCAGGTAATGCGCATTTTGTCGGCATTGATCTAAAAAATTATGGGATTTTTTTAAAACTCTCCCCCTGAATAAAACCCCGTCCTTTGCAGATTATGAAAACAAAAGGTCGCTTCCCCTTTTCTTTCTCATAAAATTGCAGGGAAACCCGTTTTTTGGATTTTTGGTACGTTTCTTTCCCAAAGAATGGGGGCCCCGTGGCCAAGCGGGGTTTACAAAGACACTTCCCCCCAACCCGTTGGGGGTTTCAAAACCGACGGTTTTCGGTTTCAAAACTATTAGGGGGTAAAACCCAAAACTAAAGTTTTTTTCAAAAATATAACGCATGTTTTAACAATTAGAAATCATCCGGGTTTTCCCCCCCCCACGCTCCCCCCCTGCCCCCCCCACGAAAAATTTTATGAATTAGTAACTAACTAGAAGAGCAAACATTATCACTTTCCCCTTTTAAAAAATTTTTAAAACAAAGTTACGGAGAAAAAAGTAAAATTTTTGCCCATTATCTTGGATTGATACAGCGTTTTTCCCCCTTTTTTAGAAAATTACAAAAGTCAGTCGTAATATACCAAGGGGAAAATGGGAGTAAAAAATTTCGTTAAATTTCATGACTATTCCGTTTAAAGCATAAAATAAGGCCACTTTCCCGGTTGAGTGGCGGTATAAATGATAGTTATTAATCTACCAAATTCTAGAAAAATTTTTATCAAAAAAATTTTTAAAAAAATTTATGATGTCCCCAAAAAATTTTGTCAAAAAAGATATCTCGGGTCAAGTGTAGCCCTTTTTTGTTAAATATTAGAGTGTCTGTGAAAAAAAGTCCCCGGGAACCCCGGGGTATTTACCGTCACCAGTTTCACCGTGTTACCGTAAACGGAATTGAAAAAAGCGAAATTGTGAAAATGACGTAGAATTTTCTAAAACGAGCACCCGTAAGTAAAAGGGCCCAAAATTTTTTTTGTACACTAAATTTGAAGAAAAGAGTTAGCGCTTTACGGTTGCTGGGAACATTATATTTTTAAACCCTCATCAAAAATATTTCCGTAATATGTTTATTTTTCAAAATCATTTGTGAAAACCAAACTATCTTATTCTAAGTTAAATTAAAAGAAATAAATTAGCGTATTCGGTTGCTATGACTATCCATTACATTTCTTCAGCAATATGTTTACTTTTTTGATCATTCCTTGAGAAAAACAACCTGATTACTGTTTTGAAGGTGACTTTTGTGTTTCGTCAAATAAATATGTACATGTATCACATTTAAAAAAATTATTTTTTTATATTTTGTATACCTTAGACGTTTTGTCAAACTACAGGTTTTTATATACACATTAAATTTGCATTGCAAAAAGTAGCAAAAAATATCCCTTTTAAAAATTTTTCAGAAAGCAATCTTAAAAAATTTTTTGAATATAAAAGTGGTTTTTAAACTTTATATTGATATGTCATTTCCTGAAAAAAAAAATTTAAATTTGATGAAATTTAGTGTCGTACCTAAAAGTTTGAAATCTTATAAAAAATTTTTTTTGTAGGAATGCATAATTGATTTCCCCGGGTCTGCAAATGGGAAAAAAGAGGCTGAAATATGTGAAATCGGGATCGTTTTTTATGGCAATGACTGTTTCTTTAATTTTTTACTTTTGTTTATTTTTATTTAAAAAAAACGGACCCCGGAAAAGGGGAAAATAATAAACAATAAAAAAAATATATACTAGTATTAAAGGCAAATTAAAGGTGTGTATTGGGGTCAGAAAAAAAAGTTTTTTTTTCATTTTCAATTTTTACCAATCTTATATCATTCTATAACATTCATTTTTACAGTGCCCTTGTTTTTTTCCCCTTAATATTTTATAATTTAAAAAAAAAAGACAACCATTTTAATTGCCTTTTTAAAAAAAAAGAAAAAAAAAAAAGCTTTAAAAAAAAATTTTAAAAAAAAAAAAAAAAAAGGGAAAAAAAAATTGGAAAAAAATTAAAAAAAACCCCCCCCCCTTTTTAAAAGATGGTTTTATGGCAAAGGGATGATTTTTTGTTTTTGAGGAAAAATAAACAAAAAAAAGTGAAATTTTTGTTATAAAAATAGAAAATGTAAACAGTTTTAAAATTTTTTGGTTCCCCTAAAAATAATATTTTCCCTTGTAATGTAAAATTTAAATTCCCAAAAAAAAAAAAATTTTACTAATTTTGGGAAAAAAAAAACAGGGGGTTAAAAAAGGGTAAAGGTAATTGACCACTTTAAATAACATTTAAGAACAAAAAAAAAAATTCACTTTTTTAAACTTTTGGGAAATAAAAATAATGCATTTTTTGGAGTATAAATGTAAAATTTTAAAACAGGTTTTTATTTTTCAGATGTGTGAATTAACAAACCAGCGGGGCCCAAGTTTTACGCCTAGCGACGTGGGGTTTTGCCCGGCCCAGCAACGTGGGAAAATTTTGGGGGCGCCAAAAGGCCTTTGGGGGCCAAAACTTTAAAAAAAAACAAGTTTGACAAAGAAATTATAACCCACCTTATTGGGTTAATTTTTATTGTTTTTATGTATACAAAGTATAAGTTTGCATTGGTGAAAAAAAAATATATTTAAGGACTATAGAAACAAAATAAGTTTTCGGATTTTAAAAAAAGAAAAAAATAAAACAAAGGGGATTTTTGTGGCAAAATTTAAAAAAAAAATTAAAAAAACAAAACATTGCTTTATTAAGCTCCTGGAAAAAAAACCCCGGGGAAAAATATATAATATATTTTTTTGCTAAGTAACTGTAATTTTTTTTTTTTTAAAAATTAAGTCAAATTCGGGATCGTAATAAAGGCTTTCGGGGGGTGTAAAGATTTTTTGGGTGAAAGTGAATTTAAAATGTTAAATGGTTGCCCGCAAAAATAAAAAAAAATATTTTCCTTTCTTTTAAAGGGGCCTTGATCGAAAAATATAAAAAAGTAAAAATAAAATCTTTCTTTTCAAGTTACAAAGTTACAAAAAATGTCTTAAAATGAAAAAAACACCCTAGTATTTCATAACCCTTTCCCTTTAAAATCATGAAGAAACTACTTTCTTTCAATGCCCATGAATAAAATGCTCAAAAATTGAGAAAAATTTAAATAAAGGAAAAAAAAATTCCCCCTAAAATGGGACATGCAAATAAATTTCTAAAAAAAAATTTCTTGAAAATAAGTATTTATTTTCTTATTTTTGAAAAATGTTTAGATTTTAGTTTTGTTCTTTTTGCAAACAGACTTATGCTATGTATTTGTTGACAAATGGGGATTTGGATAACGGGGGTTTTAAAAATTTTAAAAATTTTGGGCTATATACCTTTAAACCAAAATTCAAGAAAACCCAATTTTGCTTTTCCCCTCTGCCACTTTGCTGACTTAAACTATGGTCCCTGTTGAAAAAATGTTAAAAATTTGCTTAAAAACCCGGAAAAATGCTGAACAAGCAAATAAACTGTTGACAAATCCCTACCCTTGGGTATACACTGTTTGGAAAAATCAAAGACCTTAGCTATGTTTCTTTTGAAAAAAGGGCAGACTTAATTTTGTACTTTTGGGAAAAATGCTAGACCTTAGCTATTTTTTCTGTTGAAAAAATGCAAAGACTAACCCTATGTACTGCTGACACATGCAAGACTTAACTATGTTCTTTTGATAAATGTTAGAATAAGTTTTAACCCTTTTGAAAAAATCTAGAACAAGTTTATGAACGGGCGGCCCACAGCAGACTTAACTATGTACGTTTGGCAAAATGCTAAAACTTGGGCTTTTCCCACTGTTACAAATTTTTTTTAAAACTTTGTTATTTTACTGTTGAAAAAGGTTAGATTTTTGCTGAAAAACTGCTGGCAAATGCTAGATTTTTAGCTATCCCACGGGTTTGACAAAGCAAAAACCATAGTTTATATCTGTTGAAAAAATGATAAAATTTAAGCTATTTACTGTTGAAAAAGAAAGATTTCCCTTATTGCGGGTTAAACGAAAAATTAAAGAAAACTATTTACTGTTGAAAAATGTAGACTTTTTTTGTATGTTGACAAATCTAAAAAACCTAGTTATGTACTTTTTGACAAATGTTTTGATTTGGGCTGTGTTCTGATGAAAATTTTAAATTTAGCTATGTCCCTGCTGACAAATCTATACTTAGTTTTGGGTACTGCTGACAAATGTTTGATTTAGCTATAAACTTGCTGAAAAATTCTATTTAGCTATGTACTGTTGACAAAGGGTTTAGACGTAGATTTGAACGGCTGAAAATGCTATGTTTTTTTCCAAATTTTAAAGACTTAGCTGTGGAATTTTTAAAAATTTTTAGACTTGCTTTTACATTTAAAAAATTTCTGACTTAGTTTGGTGTAATTTTGAAAAAAGGCCCAGATTTACCCTTATGTACAGTTAAACAAATCCCTAGATTTTAGCTACGAAAAATTGTTGACAAATGCTAGCCCTGGGATATGCACGTTTGACAAATGTTTATGTAACTTTTTCCAAAATGTTAAGACTTAGGTAGGGCACTGCTGACAAATGTTTAAGACTTAGCTTTTTTACAGTTGAAAAATTAACCGCTATGAATGTTGAAAAAATTCTAGCTTGCTGTGTCCTTTTGAAAAAATACTAGATCTAGGTATGTACTGTTGCAAATGAAATGTAAGTTGAAAAAATTTAGTTTTTGGGTTTAAAACTGTTGAAAAATTTTTAGACTTAGCTGTGTACTGTTAAACAAAATGTTAGACTTAGATATGTATTTGCTGACAAATGCTAGACTTAGATATGTACTGCTGAAAAACAAAAAAGATTTTAGTATGGCTTTTTGAAAAATGTTAGACTTAGCAAATGTACTTTTGGGGAAAATTGCTAGACCTAGTTTTATGAAATGTTGAAAAAAATGTTAGACTTAGCTAGGGTACTGTTGACAATTGCTAAAACCTAGCTATGTACTTTGGGACAATTTTATGTAAGTTGAAAAATTATAGACTTTTTTTATGTACTGTTGAAAAAATGTTAGATTTACCCGGGGTACGGGTTGAAAAAATCAGATTTAGATATGTACGGGAAAAACAAAGAAAAGCCCCTTCTATTGCTGTTGACAAGGGTTTTAGCCTTAGTTTAGGGTATTTTACAATTGCTGCCCTAGCTATTTTTACCTGTTGAAAAAAATTGCAAAACCCTAGCTGTTTTAAATGTTTACTATGCTACTTTTTCCTGTGTAAGTTGACACATGCTAGCCCTATTTACGTAATGTTGTCAAATGTAAAATTTTGGTTTATTTTAACGGGTTGAAAATTGCTAGACTTAGCTATGGTACTTCTCACAAAATGCTAGACCTGGGTTGTTTTGGAAAATATTTTAAAAGAAAAACACCAGAAATTTAATTTTTAAAGGGACAAAACCCCACAACCCAAACTTTTCCTTCTTCAAATCCCCCCAAAAAGGGCGTGCACGTCGCGGGGGGAAGGCAACAGGGAGGCCCAAGGCCCCCCCTAGTCATTTTAAAGGGGGCCAGAGGTGTTTTGGGTTGACCTGTGGGGGAAAAAACCCTTTGGGGGTTGGGCCCGCTAAAAAAGGGCCTTTTGTTATCGTCCAGAAAGGGGAACAGGAAATCCCCTGGACAGTTTTGGGCCCGTTTTCCTCTACCACCAAACCAAAACAAAAGGAATTTGGGAATATCGGGGGGAAGATTTCGCTTAAAACAAAGACGTCCCCGAATGAGATTTTCCCCCTTAGGGAACCGGCAAGGATGCAAAAATTCCCCGGACATATGGTTTTTCCCGGCCCCGAAAAAAATAAAAAATTTAAAAACGGGGCCTGCCCTTAAAAGCTTTTTTTTATTTTTTTGGCCAATTGCTTTAATTTTTTTAAAAAAGGGGCCTACTTTTTTGTTTTTTCCATTTATATTTTTAAAATTAAAAGTTTTGTTTTTCCTATGGGGACTTTTATTTCTGCCCTCAGATAACCTTTAATAACAACTAGTTAATTAAAAAGGTTAAATATTTAAACGGAAAAAAGTGAAACCCTTAATATAAAAGCTAATTAAAAATAGAAAAAAAAGGGAAGGGAGTTGTTTTGGCATTTACAAGCATTTTTTTCCCGTTTTTGATCTTTTTTTTTTTTGGGAAAAAAATAAACTAGAAATTTAACAAAGGAAAAATCACATAAAAAAAACTAGTTAATTAAGAGGTTAACTAGGGGGGGGTTAACTAGATATCCTTTAATCAACCCCTTGTTATTTAAATTATGGTTATTCTGGGGGCCCCAGAAAAGGGTGCCCGCCATAGGTTTTTACCTTTTTTTAAACTTTGTTATTGATTTTGTTTAGTGCCTTTTTTGTTTTTAATTTATTTTTTATAAATTGTTTAGGAAAAGGAAAAAACTTTAATTTTTCATATAAAAAATTGATTCCCTTTCCCGAAATTGTGGGAAAAAATTTAAAATGTAAAATAGATTAAAATTTTAATTTTAAAATAAAAAATTGGTTAAATTTAAATTTAACCCGGGAAGTAATTATTTTAACTTTTCCCAAAAATTTAAAGGGTGAATATTGATAAATTAAAAAATATACTTTATCCATCATTTTAAACAAAAAAACCCTTTGAAAATGTTATTTTTTATGGTTGGTTCATGTCTATTTCGAGAAAAGTTTGATTTTTCCATACAAAGGGTTTAGAGGAGGATGGGGGGGTAATATTTATAAATTAAAATCTTTAATAAATAGCTCTCATCAATTCAACTTTTTTTTAAAACTTGCCATTTTTTTTGGAAAATTTTTTTATTTAAAAAATTAAAAAAACTCATTCTTCTGAAATTGGCATGATTTTTCTAAACATTTTAATGAGTTTATTAACATATAAAAATTTAAAATAACATCTGTTTTAAGACAAATTTTTCAGGTCCAAAGAGTAAAGTTTTAAGTCAAATACTAAACATGTGTTACTTTTTCAAAATGAGTCTATTTTTAATTAGAATTTTACGAAAAAATTTCTTTTGTTTAATCACTTTTAATTGATTGTTCTTTTGTATATGGTTGATCTACCCTTTTAACCTTTATCCCAAATAAAAAATAAAATAAAACATGGTTTTGAAAAAAACCTTGGAAATACTGTTTTTTTCTTTTGTTAATTTAGTGCACAAATTTAAATATTTTTTAAAACCACAAAGGCCGTAACAAAAGAAATCTTTTTGAAAGGGAAAGTTTTTTTTAAATTTTTTTAAAACAAAGCAAAGGGTGTGATTGGAAAAAGGGTTTTTAATAAAAAGACGCAATTAATTTAAAATAAATTTAAGAAAAAAAAGGGAAAACATACATGAAAGCACAAAAGGTTTTAAGTAACAATTACAAAGCATTTAAAGGGTTTTAGTCATACAGTAAAATAAAAAGGGTTTTTTTAAATAATTTTTGGACATATTTTAATCTTTGTCGTTTTGAAAAACAGGTTTTTTGCAATTTATATTAATTTTCGAGCCCTTTTTCCTGGAACCCCAAGTTATTTTGTCAAAATTGAAGAAAGGGTCGTTGGAACCCGGAGGAGGTTTTTTATATTTTTCAAGCGGAAGACCGAAAAAAAATGTGAAGACCTGCGTGTTTGTGTCCCATGGTAAAAAAGGGCGAGATCTTAGTTTTTTAAAACTTTTTAAAAAAAAAGGGGTAAAAATTGTTTTTGTAAAATGTTGGGTTTTTGTAAAAATCATCCCTAAAAAACCCTAGATATTTAGGGGTTACGTTTTAAATGCCCAAACCCTTTTTGAATTTTTATAAAGGTTGGAAAATAAAATTTTTAAAAAAAATTTAAATTTATTTAATAATAAAAGTAGTTTTAAAAAGGATTAACTCGGCCTAGAAAGAAAAACTGGTTAATTTTAATGTCATTTTTCTAAATTTTTCTCTTTTAAATAAAAAGAAATATAACCAATATTTTGCAAAAACTTATCTTTTTAAGGTTTATTATCTTAAAATAAGGGTATCAACTGAAATCCCTAAAGAACCCGGGCCCTTAAAATTTTGTAAGTGAGCACTAAATTTTAACTTTTTTTTGGGTAGGCAATTTAAATTTTTTTTAAAATACTTGGATTGGGTACCCAAAAAGATGAAAATTATAAAACATTATATAAATTAAACAAATCAATGATCAGGTAATTTTAAAAACACTTATTAAACTCATAAAACTGAAGATACCTGATAATCTAGACTTTTTTGGTGTGTTTTTCGAATTTTTTCAAATGTACATTGAATTTAAACGTGAAAAAGTTTATTAAGGTTTTTTCGGGTTTTTTTAAACAAATTTTTAAAAACTCAAGTAAGTTTTTTTTGGGAAAAAAAAGTGTTCAGTAGAAAATGGGAATGGCATCTAAAAACAGATTTAAAATGTTTTTTAGGAGGGAGTAAGGTTAAAAGCGAAATTAGGGTTTAAAAGGTTAAAAAAACTACCTTTGGGTTAAAAATTTTATTTTAGAAATTTTTTTCAATTTACATTTTTTTAGAACTATCCAAAAAACTTTAAATTTTAGAATGAGTTTATATTATTTTTTTCCCCGGGGCCCAAAGGGAAAACGGGGGGGGGGATTAATTAGTTTTTTTTGGGGTTGTCCGTCGCCTCCTTTCCCCCTTTTTTCCGTCCATCCGTCCGTCCGGGTTTTTGTTTCCCGGGGTAGTTTTTTCTGCAACTTTGTGGCTGGAATTCAACAAACTTTTTTGGAATGTTGATCAGCATGTGAAGTTGTGCACCTGGGGATTTTTCCTTTAGGAATTTTTTAAATTTTTTTAAATTATTTCCCCTTTACTCAGGGAAAATTTTGGGCCGAATTTCGTTTTCCCGGGGTATTCTCTGCCCAAATAATGGCTGGGAAATTTAAAAGAAAATTTTTTGGGAAAGTTGATCACATGTGCAGTTGTGACCTGGGGATTTTTGTCTGGATATTTTTTTGTATTTTTAGAGTTATTGCCCCTTGACTTAGGGAAAATTTTGTAAATTTTTTTTTTTTTAACCTTTTTTCGTGTAAAATCAAAAAGTATTTTTACCTAGAAATCATGAAATTTTCAGGAAAAGTTTTAATCAGTATGTGTAGTTGTGCAAACCCGGGGGATTTTCGGGCAGGATAATTTTTTAGTGTTTTTTTGAGTTATTGCCCTTGACTCAGTAAAAAATTTTGGTTTGGGAATTTTGTTTTTTGGGGGTAGTTTTTCTGCAACCCAAAGGGTGGGGAATTTAACGAAAAATTTTTTTGGGAATGTTGTTTCCCGCCCTGTGCAAATTGGTTTTCCCCTGGGATTTTTCGTTTTGGGTATTTTTTGTTTTTTTTAGAGTTATTGGCCCCTTGATTAAAAAAAATTTGTAATTTTTAACTTTTGTCGCATGTAACTCAAAAGTTATTTTACCTAGAGTCATGAAACTTTACAGAAATGTTGATCAGTATGTGTAGTTGTGCACCTGGGTATTTTCGTCTGGATATTTTTAGTATTTGTAGAGTTATTGCCCTTGACTTAGTAAAATTTTGTAATTTTCAATCACAATCATCAGTCACACGGGGCCAGAAAAGGAGTTTCAAAAATGCAAAATTAAAAAATCTTGTCTGACAGTACAAGGCCTAGAGCTTTGATATTTGGTATATGATATAACATATAGGTCCTCTGCCAAAATTGTTCAAATTTTAGCCCTGGGGTCAAAATTGGCCCCACTCCAGGGGGTCATAGATTTTCCTTATATGTATATAGTAAAAACTTAAAACTCTTCTTGTTGAAGGTACAAGGCTTCAAGTTCAAAGAATTTTACAGTTTATGCCATGATTAATATATAAATAAAGCCTTATGTCTTCAGTTGTTGTGTTAATAATAACCAGTACTCGGCGGGGGATATAAATTCAACGAATTTGCTTGTTTTATGTAAGAATGGTCAATGAGATTCCGAGATTTCAGTTTTTAGTTGGGACGTAGTCCCAACTAGTGCACTTACAAACCCGAAATTTCCAACCATACAGGGTAACGCCCACTGCTGTGACGTTTCATCGCCACTCTAAATGCTATATTGTATTCTAACATATCAACGTAAGCTGAATTCATAGTGATCACCCGACCATGACCGACGCATAACCGCCGCGAGTGAAAAATAGTGCTCTGAATTTCTGAATACTTCGATTATTGCGAACAGAAGTGGAGACAAGAAATTATTTTTTGAAAATAATGTGCAATTGAACTTGAATTACGGTATTAGAAACGTAGTGGAATATAATTTGAAAGGTCACATAATTCTATGAATGGGATAGTAAATTAATTGGGTCATAGTGCTTGACGCTTGCAATATTTTAACTTACTCAATCCGCCTTAACATCACATTTTTTGTTGTATTATATTCCAGAATTTTTGAAAAGACATTATTTATCGGATAAATGTTGTAGTTTATAATTGCAAAGTGGATATTGAAATAGAATTAGCCAGAGATGTAGATAATCTATTCGTCTCTGAATTAGCCGATAAGTAGGTTAAATGAATCCGACAACATCCGGTATATTTTTCGACCTACTTCACGAGCATAATTATCAGCCTGTTAAGCTCATAAGGTATGTTATAAAGCAAAATATGTTATGAATTTGATGACTAATAATATTAAGTTTATTTATTGATGCAATTTGTTTCCGAAAACTAAAACTTTCGTAAATAATTTCGAAGTAATTTGGAGATCTCGAGTCTTTCGTACCCAAGACATTTCGATCATACTTAGACTGCAAAACCGACAGATTTTACAAATTGATATTACACAGGTGTCTGCCTTTACAGGAAAACCGGGATATACGCCTACAATTTTTTGGTCTTGTCACGGCCGTTACGTCTCTACCAATGGGCACATTCTTGAATATTTCAGAATAATTTTATTTTGACCTTTTATAAATTATTATATATATATCTATTTAAAGTCTAGCCCCTT